>NC_056737.1:211173108-211200608 GCF_019279795.1 Protopterus annectens | reverse complement strand
CAACAGAATGGCATTAAATATACTGATTCCAAGGAGTTTGCCAATTTCCGGCCAGATCAATTTAGTGCCAAGTTCACCCTCCTCTCACCCCCTAAAGGGCCCATCTTAGTACCAAAATATTGCCAGATTCCAGTAATCATGGCCATACAGGTGGAACTGCACTATCCACTGCTAGGAAAATAGCATCCATGGGACCAGATGATATCCCGGGCTGTGTACTACATGAACTACAAAATAAACCTGCATCTCACCTAAGTGCCATGTTTAATCATAGCCTCACCTCAGGCTTCGATCCCACTGAGTGGTGCACAGCTACAGTTATCACACTCCACAAGGGGGAATCCACCTTGGATCCTGGAAACTACTGTCCCATCAGTCTGACGAGCCTGATCTGCAAGGGAATGGAATGCATTATCATGCAACTTATAAATAAAGACATTGGCAACCAGCAAACACTGGACCCCACCCAGGTTGGGCTCATGAAGGGCCGATCTTGTCTTCTGAACCTGATTGACTACTTTGAATCAGTCTCTGGAGCTGTGGAAGATGGTAAGGCAGTCCACACAGCCTATCTGGACTTGGCCAAGGCCTTCGACAACATCCCCCACTCTAGAGACGTAGTTAAACCTACAAAGCTGGCCATAAACACCTGCATCACTTGATGGGTTGCCAACTGATTTACTGATGAAACCCAGACTGTAAAAGTAGCCAAGTCCAATCCCTGCTCCAGACAAGTGATAAGTGGAGTACCTCAAAGTTCAGTCCTGGGACAGCTCTTGTTTGGCATCTACTCCCCTGAAGTAAAGGCCAACACTATGGAACTCTGGCTAACAAAGTTCACAGATGACTGCAAACTGGGAGCCATTATTGCATCCCCAAATGATGTGGATATTCTACAACATGGCTTTACAGAAATAGATGCTTGGTGCCAGAGCCATGGGCTCAAGCTTAATGCCAAATAATGTATAGTTATCCCCATTGGAAATACCATGTACCCATGAATTACCACATAGGTGGCAGTACACTAAACACTGAAAGTGTGCTGACAGACATAGGGACACAGGTGGACAGTGGTCTCACCTTCATTAACCACATTGCCACAATAGTAAGAAGATACTTTTATGTGTGAGGACTTTACATCCAGAAAAAAGGAGGTAATTGTCCTACTTTACTCATCCCTCATTACACCCAGTATAGAGTACAATGCCCAGTTTGGTATGTACCACACAAGACAGCTGCAACAGCTGGGAAGGCAGTGAAAATACCTCACTATAAGAATCACAGGCCTAAAGCAGATGGCCATGCTGACCAGCTAGAAACTTCCAGCTATACTCTGTGGCATATCGTCTACACAGAGGCTATCATTGCATAACATACAAGGCCATGTCAAACCCTGGGAAATGACATCTGTAATAAGTGTATGTACTGCCATGTACAGTACATGTCTTTGTGCTGTCATTACAGTAGCAAAGGGTTTTGAGTGTCATGTCTGGGACACACAAGTATATGAGACCTGCACAGCACTGTTATCCATATGAATGTGTTACATGCAGGGGTAGCAACCCAGGGTATGTGCTGTCACACTGGCATGTAGTGTACATGGTGTTACTACTGTTGACAGTGCTGTCTCAGCCAAGGGTAGAGTGCTAACATTACTACTGACAACAAGCACACCTGTGGGCATAGCTGCACTCTGAGGCCTCACTGTCATGTTCCTGGTGTGTGGGCTGTGTCACCGTATATATTCCCTACTGGATAATAATCAGACATGTGGCATGTAACTGTAGAGTACCGTCTGTACAGCACATTCTAGTGATGGCTTACAACATGTAGTAATGGGATACATATTGTCAAACATTCATCTGTTGACACATTTATCCTACTGTATAGCTACTCGCCAAACTGGTGTCTGTCAGTCCCTCTACAGATGTGCAGATGGCAGGTATCCAGCTGGGATACATACAGACAACTATGCTTGATTGACACTGACATGTCTGGCCAGCTGTGCACTACCTGTCACATATAGGAGACAACACCCTGTATGGTCCACATGCCAAGGGTACCTACACTACACTACCACAGTCAACTGAACATGCTTGGGTACAGGTCTCCATCACAGACACTAAACATGTGTTGTAATACATGTTGCATACATGTCAACTGGATCACCTCAGTGGCCATGTGTAGAAGGCACCCAGAGGATTGGCTGATGCATGTCACTCTCACCCTGATGGTCAATAACTTGGTGTCTGTCAATAGATTGCCTGCTGGCACATGGCAGGTGGCATGATACCAATGTACACACACCCCCTACACATCCAATCCCTCCTTGGACAATAGCCAGGTGCACAGCTATGACCACCTGCAGCAATGCACCACAGTACTGACACATGTATGTGTGCATTACTGAGGATAGCAGTGTTTATGTGTTAGCACACCTGTAGTTGGGAATTTCATGACAGCCTTCACAACCACCTCAACTCCCATTGCCATAGTCAGATGTGGCCGCTGCTGTATTGGACATGACATGTACCCTGTTACACTCCTCTCCCTAACAGCTACATGTACCTTGCAGTACCAGCACAACAGTGTTGTACAAATGGGTTGATAGGCATGGGAAACCCATTGAAGTCTGCCAAGTGTGTGTAGGTGTGCATGTTTGCATATCTGTAGGTTACACCATTCCGAGGCCACATACTCCTATTACACTACACATTGCCACACAGTAGTACAGATAGTGTTGTCACTGCCCATAGGTGAGGCATCGCAATGCAACACCCTACTATGCCTGTGGTATTTGCATTAGATGCATATCCCTGTAGTACTACTGTTGTGATATACAATGGGTTGTATTGCCATTGTCAGCAATGTGTGATAGTGGGTATGTCAGAGTGTCATAATGGGTTCCAGTATGTACAATATCCATTGGGGGATGTGGGTGTTGTGTATGCTGTCATTACACCATGGTACACCCGGCATATGTCCCACGTATCACTTTCTGGTGACCAATGTCATCATCAACCATACAGGTAACTAATACCACAATACAGCCCAGTTAAGCATGTGCTGTGTGCAGCCTACCTGTAAAAGATTGGACACACTGACTAGTTGGTTAGCACCAATAAGCCCAGGTCTCTAAGATGTGTGTCTGCCTATTATGTGTCTGTCAATGTTTATATGATGGTATTACACACTATGTATTCTCCATATGCAACCATTAAATTCCCCATTACCATTCTGTACATGTCTGTGGATGTTCTGCATGTAACATGTAACCTGGTACACACCTCACCCTAAAGGTTGTGTAGTGTGTGCAATGAAAGCCACACAGTTCAGCAGCACTACATACCTAGGTAGGGGGTCTAGTCACAGTGTTGCCAAGTAAGGATGTGTGTGTATGTGGATGGGTTGACATAAGGTTGCAGATTATACATGTCCCAGTGGGTCACCTGTCAATGTGGCACAGGCAATCACTGTTATACAAACCTGTGACATGCGTGCAGCTGTATGCCACATATGTCACGCCCATGGTGTCACCACAGTGCCATAACCCTTGCGAAATATGACTGCAGACCATCCTCCTGCTGACACATGTACACCTACTACACAAATGGATAACATTATGGAGATCACAATCAATCAGCTGAAATGCATCATAGCTGGATGGCTACACTACCTGACATGTATGCATTACACATTACCCCTGACAACATCTTACACTGCAGTACATTGCAGAACGCTATTACAGTCACCGTGTGCATCAGAACCATATTAACCTGTCCCTGCATCAATGTTATGGATGACAGGGATGTGGCACAAGTATCATCATATGCACAGGGTGTGTTGCTGGTTTGCCAGAGGCCGAGGGTGGTCCATACATTTGAAACAATGTGTGTGGGTGAGGGGTTTAATTCTTTGATTGGGCTGTGGTAATGTGGTGTGTGTTGGTA
Source organism: Protopterus annectens (assembly GCF_019279795.1). Lineage (NCBI taxonomy): Eukaryota > Metazoa > Chordata > Ceratodontiformes > Protopteridae > Protopterus > Protopterus annectens. The sequence goes on along the minus strand of NC_056737.1, from coordinate 211,196,658 downwards.
TGGGGTTGCCCTAGGTGTGTTTGCATAGTGTGTGGGTATGCATGCACACAGTTCTGCCATGTGGCTGCCCCATACAAGTGTTTTTGGACAGCTGTAGACCATACGTGACAGTGTGTGCAGTTCACCGCCTCCGGTCATGGACACGCTGACTGCGCCTGCGCCTGCCAGGGTTCCATGGGCACATGCAGGTACAGACCTTGATGTGCTACTCTCCCCTGATGATGACAGATGTCTGCTGGAAACATCTGGAACCCACCTGGGACTGGCCAGGGCCACGTGCACAAGGCCTGCTGTGGTGTGGTGTGGACAGCATCCCCAGTGGTGTGCTGGGGCTGGTACTGCCACTAAAGGAGTGGCTTGGTGTCCTAGCACATCCACATTGACCACCAGCTGCTGGTGTTTCTGGCCTACATCCACACGGCCATAGCACCACTTCCACCACATTTTCAAGCACGGACATACCACAGTCGAGGAGGCCCACCATCTCACCCCACTGTCTATCCATGATCTCATTATGTTCACAGAGGGCAGCAGCAAGTTCACGGATGTTGTCACTTACAGATGAGAAAGCAGCCCTCTACAGCTTCAGGCCCTGCCTGCTGTGCATTTTCATACATGCCTGTACCTCCATGACAGCCTGAAACATGCTCCTGATGGCACCAGTTGTGGCACCTCTGCCAGGGGCATGATGACCAGCAGCCCTCCCACAAGCACCATGGTACATCTGTCTATGTGGTGCCCTGCCAGACATCTGGCTATGCCGACTGTGACAGCTGGCATGGAAATCACACTCTCCTGGTCACCGGCACCAACCACCAACTATCCCTCTGCTATGGCCACTTGTGATGGGGTGTGTATGGGCACTGTAACTGTGTGCAGGCTTAGGGTGGCTAGGAGGGTGATGACAAATAATGGTGCAGTGTCGGCCTCTAACAACCCCACCTGTGCCTCAACAGTACCATCATCATCATCATCGGTGTTTGTACGGACACCAACCTCAGATTGCATGCAGGAGGGAACTTGACCCACCTTGCCACCTGTGAGGGAAACACACACACTTTAAGACCTGCATAGCATTGCATAACAGTACACACATTTACACACACGTACACCCACACACACGGACACTCTACCTTACTACCTCCCTGTCCCTGGGTTTACAGACAGTCTCACATTCAGTTACATATGTTCCCCATCCTGCATGGCACTTGCTAACATACACACATTAATACCACCCATTAAAATATCATTCCTCTCCATACCTACATGTGTGATCACAACACATGATCTGTTACTCCATCACCTCCCTGACTTGAGTGGAGTAGGTTGTACATGGCCTCACTGCTATCATCCAGTGTTAACCCTGTGTATGTCCAGTCATGGTGTACACGACCCCCTATATGGTTGGAGCTGCTACATTCACTACATATTGCACACACCAGAGTTGCTCAGTCCATGCCACATCTGCTGCACAATCAACCTATTGTGTGGACAACAGTTATATCTAGATGCACTCACTGGGGTGTTCTGGTAATTCCCCATTGCATTAGTAGTGCTGCATATGTGGGTAGCCAGTTATCTATCTGCTGATGGCAATATGATGTGTATACCTGGTGTGTACTTTCCCTCCCAATGCATGTTCCATGCTACAGACCTTGTTATGCTATCAGCTGTCCTGTGTTCACATATCAGACAAGTTGTCCTGGTGTCTCATGTGTCATTCCATGTCCATGTATGGCACAATCCCAAGGAGAAGTACTGCCATGTGATCAACCCCACAATCACCTGTGCATACATGGACACCCACACAAACAGACACATGTACACACACATCTTACATGCATCAACCATACTCCACTACACCAGATTGCACTTACAGACACAATCAACACACAACCACACACACACACACACACACACACACACACACACACACACACACACACACACGCACACACACACACACACACACACACACACACGCACATACACACACACACACATATACCTACATGTGAGGTTGCACAAGTTTTGTATACACAGTCCTCCGATTACCCTTCTGTCAGTATGCATTACATATGTTACTCAACAGCATGCAGTGCAACTATAATGACTTCATGCTAGCGCCAGTATACATGTGTGTGAGGCATGAGCTGTGTTGGTTGGTGATGGCCCTTCCCCTTGATAACACTGCACCCATGTACAAAGTGTTACTGTGGACCTCTTCTGCACCCTGCCTTGTACTGTGCACCATACCTCACAGGTGTACAAACCATTGCTTCATGTGTAGTACTGTGTCAGTTATGTCAGCTCCAATGCTCACAGCCCCTATATGTTGGATCAACTCATACCTGGGATGATATGTGAACAGATGTCATTTGTGAATGCCTGATGTCTGGTTTACAGATCACAACATCAGCGGTGCATGTATGACCAATACAAGACTATTACACTGACAACCACCAGACCTTACCATGGCTATGGGGGGGTTCCCTACACATGTCCCAGAACTCTGCATGGTTGCAAGGTCTATGCATGTGCACATCCCTTGGAGTTCACACACTACTGTCACTATTGCTGTGGAGTCAGGGTTATGTCTGCCACAGTTACTGAACCTGAATGTGTGCAGATACAGCCATTCTTAGTATACATAGGATCACTGCTGCAGTGTACTGCTGTGTCATGATGACACACCCTCCCCACCTCCAGCCTTTGTGCAGATGCTTGACAACTATGGCCTACACATGTGTCAGTTTGCAGTGTTCCAAGAATGGGACACTACATGCAACAGCCTACTACCAGCTAATTATGTGAACCACAGTACTATGTTATAACATAGTGTCGATCTGTAATGGTTGCTATTGTAATACAGGTATATTTACAGTTGTAGCATCATATGAGGGTGTTGTTTCACACATATCCCTACTGTAGCCATGTCTCCCGCCATTCTTCTCATCCCTGTGGACACATTTCACAATGACAGGATGTTAGTTATCTTGCATGTGTCTGATGTATCCTTCTGATATCCCATCATGGTCTCCACTGTGATGCAGTGCATTTCACAGCAATAAAACATGAATGTGTACAACATGCAGTATGGGTAGGTGTGTTAGATGTGTGCATGGAATATCCCATAGCTATTACATGCTCGGTGTATTGTCAAGCATGAACATGAACCATACTCACCAGCTACAGCTGCTGCCTTGTTGGTATCCTGGAGGGACCTACATAAGAGTGTGAGAGAGTTGATGTCAGTGGCCACGGCTGTGGCATTCATAAAGGGTGAGTGCAGCATTACGGGACATCAACAGTAGAAGTCCACAATACTACAGTTTATGCACACAGCAACAGACTGTGTATATGTCATCTCAGATATGCATGATCTACCTGTACAGATGCAAATGCATACACAAGAGTGGTCTAATGATGTGCCCTGGGGCCTTAACTGTACGCTCCTCAGCCGGTGTGTTGGCACCCACCTCTACTATGCTCCCTGCCAGTTGTTGGTTCTGCGGGTGGGCAGGTGCCACAAGGCTGCTGAGAAGCTCCTCCATACGAGTCAGGGGTAGATGGATGGCACCCCCCCATTGTGAGGTGTTCCCCCCTTACAGTAGCTGCACACTGACATACATGGCGAAGCAGGTCAGTGCAACGATGCCGGACCTGCTCATAACTGCGGTTCTGCTGGCCGACAACATTGACTCTGTGGACTAGATCATTCCACAGGGTAGTCCTTTCCTGCTGATCATGGGCTGTCCAGCCAAAAAGTAGGGGGTAGTGCTGTATCAGGTGTGCCATGATTACCTCTGTTTCTGCAGCACTGAATGTTGGCAGTCTTGCATGAGCCATCTTCCCTGGAAGACATAAAGATGGAAACAGGTCTGAGCAACTCATACAGCAGGGTTACCGCAGTTCTTAATGCACATCTCTGTCTCCCCCCACCATATCAGCTACAACAAACCTTTCACACAATGCAATTGGTATGTCGACAGCTTACCTACCATTGGGACATATGTTGTATTATGCCATGCTTTGTTCTATGTGTTTGTACCACGCTTTGTGCTATGTGTTTGTAGCCATGTTCCCTGTGGGGGGACTATCTTTGCTGGCCTGTTACAGACTATTTCACCTGCATGCCATTGTTAGTGCCATTATGGTTCCATGTGTGCATGTGGTATGCTTGCTATGTGATTGCTGCACATCTGCCATTCTATGTTATTGGGGATATCTATACATGGTGTTGGATATGTTCCAGGATTGTGTGGACTATTACAACCCACGTATGTTCCATAACAGTGACACAATAGCATGTGTAGAGGTTACTTTCCAGCAGAACCACCTCTCCCACCTCATCTGGCCATGTTACCAGGCCACATCGCATCTGGGACCCACCATGGGACCTTATCATCTACTGGTCCTGCACTACCTTCAGGTGGAGCCACCTCAGGAAATGATACCCCCCCACCCCACGAGCACATACAGACACAAGCCTGTCACCCACATTCTGGTCAAGTGTCTGGTGCATAGAGAGCTCCACAGAGACATGGAGGACTTGCTACATCACCTGGAGCCCTGCAGTACACATACACAGGGTGGACATGCTTGCTCCTCCTGCACAGCCCACACCCAAGAACCTTTATGACCATGTAGATGCTGTTGTGACTGTCCATGGGTGGGGACCTTTTCCCATTGCTTCCATATGGGGGCTCAATGGCGTACACATTCCAAACAACACTCCCCATCCATGGTGCTTACACACCACATGTGCCATATACCAGCCCTGCATGCTGTCTGTTCTGTCTGCAGACCCAACCTACATACCAGTTTGCCTGCTAGCCTTCAACAACATACAAATCCCACCTTCACGAACATATGCGATGTGTTCTCAACATGGGTCACACACCACACGTCAAAGTCTATTTTACACCCATGTACTGCTGTATGTATATGTTGTGTATTGATATGTGTGATGTTCTCTCACACATATTATGGAAGGGGACATGTATTTACATATATATGTGTATGTATATAAACACATATATATATATATATATATATATATATATATATATATATATTATAATCACAAAAGCTGTCTTTCATGAATACATGTTCATCGACACATAAATGTCGAAGAACGAGAACAGCAAAGTACCAAAAAAGCGAAAAGGAGAATGCCGAACGCATTACTGGAAGTAACAGTGCCATACAGGTAAGGTAAACCTAACTGTTCAAACCTTACCTAAAACACTTTTTCAAACATTTTTGCAGGGGGGAAAGCCCCCCTGCACCCCCCTTACTTATATATACCAGCTCCAAGACCACATTACAGTGGGGAAAAGAATTCATGTCCTCATTCCCATGATTACCCTGCTGGCCAAGAAAATCTGTTCGGCATTCTCCATTTCACTCTTTTGAAACACGAAAAAGAAACACCACCACAAACAGTTCCTTCCACTCAATAACAGATGTCAAAGTAACAAGTAGCGTCAGCAAAATAAATCCACCGGAGTGTAAAAAATTTATAAATTACCATTGGGAAATAGACATAGATAATGATGTTAAAATGGACTTTAATTCTCTATTTGACAATTTTGGGTTTGAATACATGAGACTGTTAATCAAATACAATGACATGAAGTTGTGTAAAGTATTAACTGAGGTAGAGAAGTTATATAACATTATAACTCAAGATTTAGCCTTCCCTCAATGGGAAAATTTATTTTACAAACAATTTGACAGTGCAGACTTTAGGGCAAAGAAGGCCCATGAACGCAAACAGAAAAAGTTGGAAAGAGATAGGGAACAGTATACTAGGCACACTAACTATAGGTGGAATAGTACACACCAAGGTGAAGAATACACTGTAGAATATGACATGACAGACAAAAACAGAGAATTTGAAACTGAACAGTTTTTTCCCAAACAAGGGGGGAGCCATTTTGGGAAGTGGAAAAAAGGGGGGAAATGGAAAAAGAAGTAACAACATCTGACGACCAATACCCCCATAACTCTACTAGTGAATTAGTGAGTAATGAGAAATCTGAAATTATTGTTACAAATAACATAATATGTACATTTAATAAATTTAAAATATACAATTACAGCAGTTTGAAATTGGACAAATCACATTTTAGTTTATTATCTAAGGGATTTAAATTTATCCCCACCCCCAAATATAATATGGTTAACAATATATTAGAGTTTAAGAAATATGTTAGAAAATTGAACCTATCCATGATGTTTGGAAACAGTGAAAGACAACTAACGACCGGTATATGCAGTTTGAAAAAGAAAAGTACTTTTATACCAGCAAGTAACTCTAGCATTCAAAAGTTTGACAACAAAGTTACTAGAGACTTATACGCTGTCAGTCACACTTTTAAGAGACAAATAACAAAATCTAATTTAACCAAGAAGGAGCTTTTAACTTTATTTGAACTGCAGAATAACAGTAATATCAGAGTTATGAAGCCGGATAAGGGGGGTGGCATAGTCATTTACAATGCTAGTACATATAGTGAAACTATACACAAAATTCTTCACGAATCAGGCAACTATACACCTATCTCACAAAATGAGATTAACATAGCCTATAGAAGAATAGATATGTATCTGGAAGAATACTTTTTAGACCAGAGAATTTCTGAAGATTTATATCACTACATGTCAGTGGACCATCCTACTTTGGCCACTATTGTGGGCATACCTAAGGTCCACAAAGACTATGCTAACCCCCCTTTCCGGCCAATTATCTCTGGAAGTAAATCAAAGACCTTCCCTATCGGAAAGGTAATAGACAATATGTTGAAACCCCTATTTGAGAATGTTAAACACATGGTAAAAGACTCATGGGATTTTTTAAAAAACTACCCTGTTTCAAAATACAACAGTAATATTATCTTTAGCAGTATAGACGTCATTGACTTATTTAGCAGCATACCAATTGATGAAGGTCTGGAATCTTTTACTAACTGCTTGAGGAGGCATACAAATCTATCGTGGGATACCATCACTCTTTTAGTTGATTTGATGTCTATAGTGCTGCAAAATAACTTCATTTATTTTGAGGGAGCTCTGTACAAGCAGACCAGGGGAGTGGCTATGGGTGCCGCTTTAGCCCATATTCGCTAACCTGGTCATGCTTGAATGGGAGGACACCAAAATTTTCTGTAGCACATTATTCAATTCCATTAGGTATTACTCAAGATTTTTGGATGACGTCTATATTATGTGGGAAGGTGAAGAAAAATCATACTGTGACTTTATAGCTTACATAAACTCTAGTAGTGAATATCTGAAATTCACTGAAGTTCACAACAAACAAGGGGTTCCTTATTTAGATACATTGGTTACTGTTAATGATGGATGTATAAAGTCTAACATTTACAGAAAAAATACTTTTTCTAACTCATACATAGACTTTCATAGTTACCATCCTAGAAAGATGAAGTCTAACATATACAAGGGTCAATGCATCAGAGCGATGCGTATGACATCCAAAAATGATGATATGACTGAAGAAATAGGATATATCACATCTTTATTTTCGGAAAGAGGGTATACAGCAGAATTGATGGATGATATATCTAGATATATATTGGAACTAAGGGACAGCAGATATACACCATTACTAGGAATGAACACTTTCCCTTTAGGACAAGATCAAACAGTTAACAATATGACATCAAGGGCTACTAATAACTATAATAAGGCTTACATTGTTGAATTTGGACCATTCACTAACATAATTAAGGACATTATAACAAAAAATTGGCATATACTAACATCTGAACAGGAAGTATTGGAGAAAGTGGGTAGTAAGCCAATATTTGTAAACAGGATGGGAAAGAACTTAAAGCATTTATTAGAATTGCCCAAACTAGGTAAGAATGAAGTGAACCCACACACTAGTAAATGTGGGGCATGTAAACAGTGCAGTTATATTAATGAAAATAGTTCCATTAAATTATTGAATGCAAATAGCACTTCGATTTACACAGTTAAAGGGAATTGCCAAACTAAGATGTTGGTATATATTGCTACTTGCACAGTCTGTCCTGCATTTTACATCGGGAAGACTGAGAGGCATTTTAAACAAAGGATTTACTCTCACAACTACTGTATTAGAAGGCGAGATAATAAAAATGCCTTAGCTCGACATATCATCGACCATGGTATAGAACATACCTTTAAATTTTCTATTATCGAGACCATAAAGAACAACCCAAGAGGGGGAAATATTAAAAATTATCTTGCTTATAGGGAATTGTATTGGCAGGTGTATACAGATGCTACTTTCCCACCTGCCATAAATGACTACATGTCTATAAAAGCATTATTGATGTTAAATGAAAGAAATTAATTCATATACTAGATATGCTATAAATGTATTAAGCAGCCCATTTTTTACATTTGAAAAAAGTTTTAATAACTGGAAAAAGTTTTAACAACTGGAATAAGATGTTGGAACATGTATATTATGTGACTTAGAGTTCAAACAGCTTCTAACAGTTATGTCTATTTATAATACACATTTTATACATTATTCTTTTTTTATATACATATTTTTTTAAACATTTATTTTTTTAAACATTTATATAAACTATATACAGTGCCTTAAATAGTATCTACAAGGATACAATTTTATTTGATAACAACTATCAGGTTTAACATAACAGAATACATATGGATTTAAGATGTTCTTATCACTTTAATTTTTGAATTTATTAATAAGTGCTTTTTGGCGCCAATTTTAACTATATATGTGAATGAATGATCTGATTGAATTGTTCTGAGGAAGCTCGCTTTGGTTTGCGAGTGAAAGCGCTAAACTAACAACTTTGTTCTACAATAAATTTGGTTGTTTTTACACTCCGGTGGATTTATTTTGCTGACGCTACTTGTTACTTTGACATCTGTTATTGAGTGGAAGGAACTGTTTGTGGTGGTGTTTCTTTTTCGTGTTTCTGAAGTTGACCCAGACAGCTCACTGTGTTCATTTCACTCTTTTGGTACTTCACTGTTCTTGTTCTTCGACGTATATGTGTCGATGAACATGTATTCGCAAAAGACAGCTTTCATGATTCTGATATAGACCCATATATATAAATATATATATATATATATATATATATATATATATATATATATATATGTGTGTTCTCTCACATATCATGGAAGAGGACATATATATGTGTGTACATATATATATATGTATATATATATATATATATATATATATATATATATATGTGTGTGTGTGTGGGGACTATATTACAAGAACATAAAAGGCTGAAAATGCAAAATATCAAAGTGGGGTTTAAGAGAATTCTTTCCCTGGGAAAGAATATGCTTGGCCACCTCGGTACTTTGCCATTTTCAGCACTGTAGGGCATCTCGGAGTTGGTAAATTTAAGTAGGGGAGTGTGGGGGGGGGTGAAGCCCCTACTATTGTTTGAAATTGCTATTTATTTATTTATTTATGTATTTTTTTTGTTGTTGGAACAGCGATTTTTTTTCCCCTTGGAAAAAAGTCACTGTTCTGACATTTTGACATTGTAAGCTTTCACTTACATAGGGTCGATTAATCATCATTCACTTTTTTAAGCATTCGGTGATCTATATATATATATATATATATATATATATATATATATATATATATATATATATATACATATATAAATATAAATATATAGAAGAATTATGTTATATGTGTGTGTGTGTGTGTGTGTGTGTGTCTATGTATATATATATATATATATATATATATATATATATATATATGTGTGTGTGTGTGTGTGTGTGTGTGTGTGTGTGTGTATATCTATATCTATATATATATATATATATATTTATATATATATATATATATATATATATATATATATATATATATATATATATATACATATATATATCTATATACATATATGTGTAGATACATATTGTGGGTTGTTTATATAAATCACAAACCAAATGAAAAAGACAGGATATCCAACAGTTCCAGACTAACGTAAAAAAAGTTTAATTAAATAACTCTACACATTTTCGTCACTCTGAATAGAATAACTTCCTCAGAAAGCAAAACAAATGGCAACATCAATAGCATCATATTCGTATTTTTGCCATTTCAGCATCAAGTATGTGTTTTTGTTTAGTTGTGCTGTATAATTAAATATTTAAATATTTAAATATTTAAACTTGTATTTTAAATTAATTAATTTCTGAATTACATACAATTTCTGAATTATTATTGGCTGCTACTATCACATGACTTTATGTAACAGTTTTTAAACAAGCGGTTACTGTGTAGCCGTTTGTTTTGCTTTCTGAGGAAGTTATTCTATTCAGAGTGATGAAAACGTGTAGAGTTTTTTTAATTAAACGTTTTTTACGTTAGTCTGGAACTGTTGGATATCCTGTCTTTTTCGTTTGGTTTGTGATTTAGTTTTTTATCTGCCTCGCTTGTTTGTACAGGTTGTTTATATACCTATATCTATACAAGTGTCTGTATATCTGTAGACATACACGTCTAATTATATATTAAACATATATTTATCTATATGTGGGGTGCATACAGACATCTGGTCCACACTCTGTAACTCTCTTTTGTTCACAGTTGCATTGCTCTGCCTTGATGCAACACAGACAGGGGTCACATGTGAACACAGAGTAACATTAGGGTGGTATATATGGTGACAGATTGCAGGTAAGCCTATTATACACCTATGCATTTGTGCATGCTACATTGCACATTAACATGACTGTCCTGCAAGTGATGTGCTCTGACACCCATGTGTCTATCATGACGGCAGTACTTCCACCACCAGCTATTGCCCACACTAACATACCAAACACAGATATTAGGGCTTACATCTTCATCATTCATTGCTGATCTGCACAGTTGACAGGTATGTCCCACTGCCTACAGGGATAGACAGTATAGTCCAGAGAAGTTATTTAGCAGAACATCATTACAGGAACAACTACAGATGGCACATATAAATCTTTCCATATCATATATTATATTATTCTATACCACATACTACATTCAATTAAATACATATATGTTTTTTCTTTTGTAGGTGATGCACATGATGAGGTGATGGGTTCTGCACCAGTCAGTGTGCAACAGTTGCTAACTGCATGCAGCCTGCTGTGTATTACTTCAGATAACCACTGTCATGGCAAGCCAATACTAAAATACTGGCTCATGTGGGCAGCAGTGTTACAAACAGCAGGTAGCAATACCTCTTACAGCAGGGCTTGCAGACACAGGCTAACTATACATTTGTATAAGTTTCCAGACCTACAGACAGAGTGAGTAGTGTTGTTATGTGCATTGTATATTGCTGGTCTTACAGTGTTTGTGTGTACATAGTAGTTTAGGACGGAATGCAGTCTGTCTTCATAGCTCTCAACTATGGGCCTATCCACATGATGGCCAGTGGATTGTCTGTTAGGTTTTGTCTGTGCACCACACAGGTCTTGTCCTAGATATATCACTGGCAGTCTGTCTGTCACATGCTATCAGTACATGGCTACATCCATGTGTGCTTCTGATGTCTTATTCCTGCATAAGGGTATGTTGAAAAAAATCCTGTAACACCAGCAATTTCTAGGGTGTGTAACAGCAATATTGCAAATATGGCCAAGTGTTCCTGCCTCTGTCCTCCACATATATGTCAGGCTTTGTCCTGCTGTGATACAGTTAGGGGCTGTTAGGTAGTGGCCTATCATTATTTACTGCTAGCATTCCTGCTATCATCCCAGTCATATCGTGGACTCCCACAGAATATGTTGGTCAGGGTCCATACATATGGGGTCAACAGTTGGACAACATATGTGTGCCCTTGTACATTCCAGAGGTTAGTGTGTGGTACACAGTGTTCTTTGCTCTTGTACAACCTTTTGTGGGGTAAGGGTAGTCAATGCTATCAAACTAGGGTGTGACAACATGTCATGGATATCAGTGTTGACACATTGAGGTATGTGACTGTACACTCTCATATGTTCCTCCATGGGAACAGTGGTGGGCTACATCTTACAGTGTTACACACAGTTCAGTTAGTCAGTGTGACTGTGAGATGTTAAGTTAAGCAATGTTATGTGACAGATACATTGACATTACCACAATTAATACATTCCCCCTAGGGCTTGACTACAGGGTGTAATTAGAGGCTACTGAACTACATCTGTAATTGTTGATTGTTACTTATCTTGAAGGCAAATCCTTTGTCTACTGTTGTAGTAACTGAAGTCATTGGCCTGGACAGCATAGTATGTTATACATCCACATTGCTTGCATCTACTGTTTTGTGTGGGCCTTGCATTCATCACTGATTACATATTTCAAAATCTATGTGCTGTAAGTAATGGCATACGTTATTGTATAGTACATAAATTAAAGGTTTTCTGTGTATGCATACCTGTGTGTCGTGTCATGTCCTTTGAATTGTGAGTGGGTATATGTTTAATGTAAGTATTCTCATTTGTGGGAATGGTTGCCACACTGCACATTTCACAGGCGCCAGTTACAGGGTTTGTGGCTGAGGGATATACTCTGCACACAGTACTTCCACACCACTTCTACATATATATGGCTACTAGTACCTTTTGTCTGTGTATATGTGTATATACCTATATATATATATTGTAGCTGTGTTGTGGAGGGTCCTGAATTCAAGAACTGCATGTGCTGGATATTGGATTGCACAGCATATCCATTAGGGTTGTGGAGGGGGGGGTAACATAGCACTAATTGCCAGGTATCCCTCATTTCAGCCCCCACCTCCATTAACAGTGCATATGGTCTGTTATGTTGTAGTGAGTGGTTCAGGATTTTGTTTCCATGTGGAAATGCTATACACATTTCTATCTGTATATATATATATATATATATATATATATATATATATATATATATATATATATATATGTGTGTGTGTGTGTGTATATCTACATAGTTATATGTGTAAAACCCCTATCTCTCTCTCTCTCTCTCTATATATATATATATATATATATATATATATATATATATATATATATATATATATGCCTTATTTAGGCAAGGTTCAAATGACAAATTCGCCACCGTAACAGGTACAAGCAAGCAAAATCTGAGGGTAATGCTACTCAATGCTAGAAGTTTAAACCTCAAAATGCACTCACTCGAGGCACTCCTTAAAATGGAGAACATTGACATCTGTGCAGTGACAGAGACCTGGTTCAAAGCTCCAGAGAGCACCCCTGCATTACCAGGCTTCAATTCATACCACACCTTTCGGCCACCTAACCCAGAAACAAGCACTAAAGGCAGAGGCATGTCCATATTCATTAAGGATATCCACACCTCCAGGCTAGTTGCACAGCATAATGCATCCGAGATTATCCAAGTGTAACTAACTCTGGGCACGACCGCAATCCAAATTGTAGCTTGCTACAGACCCCCCACCATGCCCCAGGATTCATACTCCTCATTTCTTGATACACTGGAAAGTATTAGGGTACAACCCAACACCCTAATAATGGGTGATTTCAAATACCCCACCATTAACCGGGAAAACTACTCATGTACCAACTCTTTTGCTCAACGTTTTCTAGAATTCATAAATTCCAATGCCTTGGATCAACTTATTCACACCCCCACCAGGGGGAAGCAATATCCTAGACCTGGTCATTACCAACATGGGAAACCGGTGTTCCACACCAGAGGTCAATTCCTCGTTGGTCAGATCTGACCACAAGCTAATCAGCCTCGACATCCACATCCCACCCCCAGCCCCAATTTGGGAAACCATCGTAAAAACCTTCTCCAAAGCCAACTTCACACTTCTTAAGACAGAAGTGACAAACTTCACGACACCCATGCAGATAGACAATAGAGGTATGACTGCCAACTCCTACACAAATGCACTTTATAAGCACTTACACGAGTGCATGGATCATGCTATCCCTAATAGAACCAAGATGTTATCCTCCAAAAAAAGGAAGCCAATCTGGTGGTCCTCTGCCGTAAACAAACTCTACAACAGAAGAAAGGAACTGTTGCAAAAAAGAGTAAAATCCCATGACTGGAGGAACTCCCTGGTCAACCTCAGTAAGAAGCTGAGATCCCTCATAAAATCCTCCAAAGCTAGTTATGAAAACAAAATTGCCACTGACTCTAAAGACAACCACAAAGCATTCTATAGCTATGTCAAAAATCTAAATGGGAACACTAAGATCTGCTCTGAGTTACAGCACAATGGCACTAAATATACAGAACCAACTGATATTGCCAACATCCTAGCAGATAGGTTCAGTGCTAACTTTACCCCCCTCTCACCCCCTAGAGGGCCCATCTCTATACCGGAAGAATGCAAAGTTCCTATAATCACGGCTGCACAGGTAAAAAACACACTCTCCAAAGCCAACAACACAGCATCCATGGGACCTGACAATATCCCAGGCTGTGTTCTATATGAACTACAGAATGAGCAGGCACCCTACCTAAGTACCATGTTCAATCATTGCCTCACCTCAGGCTTTGTACCCACTGAATGGTGCACCACAACGGTTATCCCACTCCACAAAGGGGGAGCCACGACGGACCCTGGGAACTACCACCCCATTAGCCTGACGAGCCTGGTCTGCAAGGCCATGGAATGTATCATTGTGGAACTTATAAACAAAGACATTGGTAATCTCCAAACTCTGGACCCTACCCAGTTTGGATTTGTAAAAGGCAGATCATGTCTCATAAACCTGATTGAATTCTTTGAAGTAGTCACCAAAGCCATAGATGAGGGTAAAATGGTTCACACAGCTTATCTAGATCTCAACAAGGCTTTCGACACCATCCCCTACTCTGGAATTATAGATAAGCTCACTAAACTAGGTATAAATCCCTATGTCACAAGATGGGTTGCCAACTGGCTCACTGACAGAACCCACACTGTGAAAGTAGTGGATTCCAAATCCGACATCAGACCAGTGACAAGTGGAGTATCACAGGGTTCAGTCCTGGGTCCTCTCCTGTTTGGTATCTACTTCTCTGAAGTACGGGCCAACACAGAAGGTCTTTATTAACAAAGTTTGCAGATGACTGCAAACTAGGAGCCATAATCAAAACTCCTAACGATGTGGACAAACTACAAAAGGGCCTCACTGAGACAGATACCTGGTGTCAAAGCCATGGCCTGAAGCTCAATGCCAAAAAGTGTATTGTCATCCCCTTTGGTAAAAACTCTGTACCCATGAACTACCACATAGCTGGTAGTCTACTTAATGCCAAAAATGTGATAAGAGATCTTGGGACACAGGTGGACAGTAGTCTCCCCTTTGATAATCACATCACCACAGTGGTCAGGAAGTCCTTCTATGTGGCTCATCTCATCAAAAAAGGATTCCCATCCAGAAAAAAAGAGGTAATTGTTCCCCTCTACTCATCACTCATTAGACCCATTATAGAGTACAACACCCCTTTTGGTATGTACCTCACAAGACATCTACAACAACTGGAAAGACCACAGAAATACCTCACAAAGAGGATTACTGGCCTCAAACAGATGCCCTATGCAGACCGTCTCAAAAATCTACAGCTTTACTCCATCGCATGTCACCTACTCAGGGGTGATCTCTGCCTAACATACAAAGCTATGTCAAACCCAGAGCTGTTGGACATGCTCCACTTAAAGAAATCCCAATCCCTCCGAGCTACACACTCTAAGGACCTAAACCTTGTCACCACAATAAACAGAACATGCTGCAGGGATAGATTCCTGTCCCAGAGACTTCCCATACTCTGGAACAGACTACCTATCTATGTCAAACAGAGCTCCTCATTAGCACTCTTCAAGAAAAATCTTGATGATTGGATGGGAAATGGGAAATTCACCCCGGGGATCACTTCTGTGGCTATGCTCGACAGGGGCACAGAAAAATAAATTTCTTGGGTGGCGAAAGCCAGGGTACATTTTTTGGCTAGGCATGTATGGGCCCTAGGGCCGATAGCCTAGTACCTACCTATGAACCTATGAACCTATATACATACATGCATATATATATATATATATATATATATATATATATATATATATATATATATATAAACATATTTATCTAGCTATATGCAGTTAATGTTATATGATTATTTGTGAGTCATACACACACACACACATATATATATATATATATATATATATATATATACACATATAGCTGTCTATCTGTCTACATTTACAGATATATATTTGTCCATATGTCCATGCACGTTTGGCTCATAATTTTGGCCTGTACCTCATTCTCTTGGCAATTTACATGGATGATCTCAGGATTGAAGCCAGTAACCAATGACGACACATTTGTGTTTCAGACTTCAACTCCTTCAAAATATGTGTTTTAGTACATATAACTATTTAACTAGCAACATTTTAAGTGTATAAGAGCAATATTTGACATATATCCCTATTTGTACCCACATTTTGGCACACTTTGTCCAGAATTCTTGCATTAAGAGGTTGTGTGGTATGATATTACTACATTTCCTGTACTGTTGAATGATTGTGCTGGATGATATGTTTGTGAAAACATCAAGGCTATGTATATCTGCCATGGCTTAGTGGTAAATCACTTTGTGTATGGTGTGCAGGATCCTGGGTTTGAGTCTTGCAGAGGTTGTTTATTTTGTTGCTGGGCAGAACAAGGGCTGTTGGCTACAGAGTGATTAAGGCACTTTTAAGCAGTTGTAAGCAGGTTTGTGTGGGTTTGCGCAATGGTAAGCACTGCTAACTTCTGGTCACAGTTTCTTAG
Source organism: Protopterus annectens (assembly GCF_019279795.1). Lineage (NCBI taxonomy): Eukaryota > Metazoa > Chordata > Ceratodontiformes > Protopteridae > Protopterus > Protopterus annectens. The sequence goes on along the minus strand of NC_056737.1, from coordinate 211,179,858 downwards.
AATCAGTTAGCTTCTAAATTGTTTAACCTGTGTAGGCAGTGCTTACCCCCATGCAAACAGGCTTAAACTTGCTTACTGCTGCTTAAAAGTGCTTACTCCCATATACCCCCGCCCTAATTTCTTTAAAAGAAAAGAAAAAGGGGTTGATAGAAAAGTGGTGAAAGGGTACAAAGAGGGAAAGACAGTAGGAAAAATAGCCAGGGATGTGCAGAAAGGGTGTAGAGAAGGTCCATAGCTGCCCATTTCTTCTACAGCAACAGCTGTGCATATACACCGAATGTGGAGGTAGATTTGGACACTGAAACTCCTGGGAGGGGGTGAGGACAATGGTAATTTGTTGTGATGCCAGTTAGACCAGATTACATGTGTCCAGTGGACACGTGTGTGAAATAGGCAGCTATGTATGGGGCGAACTTTTTTTGTGGGTACAGATTGATGTTTTTTTTTTTCTTTCAGGTGAGAGTGGGATGTTGGGGAGGGGTAGTAAGTATATCTGGAGAGGTAAGCTGGGTAGGTTAACAGACAAGACAAACAAGATGCATACAAGGGCGGTATATGACACATGTGGGGGGTAAACATCTTGGATGGGGAGGGGTGTTTGGATGTCACAAGCCCATGGTCCCCAAATAGAAAGAGTGGGACTGAGGTCCCCACCAATGGGCAGTCACCACTGCACCTTCACGGCCCCAAGGGTGGCTGTGCTGGGGTCTGGATAAGAGGGGCAGGCTCACCATCTAATTGTGCCACGTGGCCCTCAAGCTAGTGTAGCCAGTCTCGAAACTCCCTGTCAAGCTCCCTATGCACTATGGCTTGGACCTGATGGTGGTTGACAGGTACCTCTCTGTTCCCACTCCTAAGGGGGGAGCTGAGCCCCATCCCCTGTGGCGGTTCCACCCAAAGGTAATGCAGGGCCAACAGAGGAGGAGGTCCCAGGCTGGGCCCCAGATGTGCTGGTGCCCGGTGTCATGGCCAGCTGAGATGGGACAGGTGGGTCCACTGGGATCGGCCTTCCTATATGAGCTATGTTGTTGCAGTTTTAAGAATGATATGGGTTAGTAATAGTCAACAGCATTCAAGTTTAGTTGTAACAGCATGCATAGGTATTCCCATTAACCCAAGACACCAGATCTACAACAGTTGCAGAGCAAGCAGAACACATGCATATATGGGACAACAGTGGTCATTACAACAGTATGCAGGTTTCACTGCTGGCAACAGGCCACCAGTATGGGGGTATTTTAACATGGCCCATGCATAAAACCAAATGTGAATATTTGTAAACCAATAGGACATATGTCCCAACAAAAGTATGGAGTGTACACGTACCCATTGAGGTGTGTAATTGGGTTATTGTTGCACATATGGTGGGGGTGAGAGAGAGAGGTCAATTAACAAATAATATATCCCTGTAGTTTTCACAACATTCTTAGTCACTGCAGTAATCTGTCCCTTACATGTATTATTATGCTACCCAACGGCATTACTTTGTACAATGGTATGTTTGTAGATTAGTATATATGCGGACTGTGTCTTACGTATAGTCTGCACCTCTTAACTGTTATAGCTGTTGAGAAAATCATTGTTAACAATACCTGACAAATTCTACACATACTCCCAGATGCCATACTTGTAGACAAGTATATGTGTGAACTGTGTTGTACCTGCAGTCTACACCTCTTACTGTTATAGCTGTGGAGAAATCTTTGTTAACACTACCTGACAAATACTACACATACTCCCAGATTCCATGTTGATGTTATACACATACCTAACAGTCCGTTATTGCACACACTCTGGTCAAGGCATGACAGGATGCAGGTGTTACTGTGACATATTTTGGAATAGCTGTCATGCACTTTGGGTGAGATGCTACAATAACAGGTCTGTTTCCATATACTTTCTCTTTTTATGTTCAGGTCTGACTATCCATTATATGTCAGTATAGGCTGCCTACATTTCTTGGATCATCACACTTATTTGTCAGGGGAACAGGTTACTGGGCAGCAGATTTGGGCCTGTAATCTGGACATGCTGGACAGATCAGAACAGTTGAGGGGTATGACTATGCATACAGCTTACTACCTGAACATTCTGCCACAGTCTGTACAGTTGATGGTTATGATTATGCTTACAGCGTACTATCTGAACATTCTAGCAAAGTCTGTACAGTTGTTGGGTCTAATTATGCATACAGCTTTCTATCTGAACATTCTCGCAAACTCTGTACAGTTGCAGGGTATGGTTATGCATACAACTTCCTATCACTCCCGGGATTCAAACCCCTACTGTGTGTGTTAAAAATATTACAGTTGACATCACAGTACGCTATGCTATCAGGGAATTGGTGTAAAGCACTCCAATGGTTTCTGTCTAAGTCTCCCTCAGTTGTTCTATATGACTGACCTCTTGGGACTTCCAACATTGTTATACTGAACTTCCTACACATTTTAACAGCATTCAGCAGTGTGGGTAAGGCTGCTTAATACAACAGTAATATTTATAGAATGCAACACTACAACAACATATGAAAGCAAAATGTACACAAGCACTCCTGGGGTTATAGTTTTATTCACAAGTTATTACACCTTTATTTCCACGCAACCTATATGACAGTCTTCCTGCCATATTGTCTGGTTTATTCAGTACATCCGATACGCAATACATTTTTATACTGGTATGACACTTTCCAGAGCTGTTATATTTATTTGTTATGACAGTACATGCAGGAATATTACTAACCTGCCTCGTGACGCAGCCTTTGCAGCCTAGCAGCAAAAGACTTAGTTAGTCCCTGCATGGAAGATTAGTATATCCGGGGGACAGTCTTATACATTTTTGAATACAATAAGATTTGAATGACACAGTATACAGTAGTTGTATCACAGATTAAGTGGCTTCTGGTAAAATGAAAAACTTTGAAACCTGCTTTCCCCTCACTAAAAGCAGTTTGTCTATCTCACAAGATTCAGTGTTTCTTCTCCCAGCATTTCTTCCTGGTGAGTTAATTCATCTTTTCCTTTAATAATCAGTTTTGAAATTGTTAAAATTCTTTAACCTCTGTCATACATAGATCTTAGCACATTACTGTTCTACTATCTACTTACACTTCTACTCCCCTCCTCTAATCCTCTCCACACATTTCCCATTCTAATACTTAGACTCGCTTCCTTACTACCTTAACCTCTTCCACCGCATGTCATCTTCATCATTCTAGACCTTCTTTCATTAGGCACATAGCAATAATACCATGCAAATGATCATGGGGATCATACAGTGCTTAGCCATATACACCTTTAAGCAGACAGAATTAAAAGTTATTGCCACCCTTCTCAAGCAATTAATACTGCTCACCTCCTAAATTGATCAGGCCATATATGATCACTCAGGTGTAAACTTGTGTGTTTACTCATCTAGTCATCAAGACTAGCCTTAAATGTTGCCAAACTAGTACTTTTTGCATAGGCTGGGAATATGCTGTGTTAGGAATCTATCCATCTAGCAAGACTTGCTTATTTTCTGGGGTAGATTTAAGTCTCTAGTCAGGTGTTCGTAGAGCCACTGCTTTTGCAAAAAACATGGGAGGTCAAATTGGATCGGTTTCAGACACAGGTCACCTCACAGCAAATGGCATAAGGAGAGTTGTGCTAATCTTTCATGATATTTGAATGATGCAATACCTTTAATTTTCTTGGTTAGAAATCTCTGGAGCCTTTCCAGCTGAATGATTGACATGCTTTTGTACCTACCAATGAGGGCTTGTATACAGTCTGATAAGAGAAGAATACAAGGGTAGGAAGACTTCTTTGGCTTGTGAACATATTTCCTTAGTAATTATCTTGAAAATTTGGATTCCCTGCTATGACAGAAACATGATGATCGAATGAGAGAAAGTTGTTCATATAAGTACCTAGGTCTCTTCCGACCACCTCTATCTGAAGAGGAATGCAATTTATAACATATGAGGTGGGAGTAACTGAACGCTACTTTGTTGTATTTTTTTTTCATTAAACTAGTATTCAGTATACTAGTATGTGCACATTCCAACCCTTGCTGAAGCTGTTTAGTATCAGTAAATAAATGCATAATAGGACCTAGATCACAGTATCCAGAAAACTTGGCCAACCACACTTCTGGGATTTTAGTATGCATGTCAACAAAATAAATGCTAAACAGGAGAGGGCCTAATGTGGATCCTTGTAGCACCCCACTCATTACAATTTTACATTCATTGAGTGTACCATCAACTGACAACCTTAGATGTGTTGTCTAACCAATTTACAATCCATCGGACAATATAGGAGATTTACATAGTTTAATTTTTTTTCAGTAATTCCAGTAAGAGAATAATATCAAAAAGTCCTGACAAGTTCAACATAATCCGTGTTCAGAGAGTGATCACTGTCCACCACCTCTGTAACCTTTTATCAAAGAAGCTTACAAGGTTCAGGAGGTAGGATATGCCCTTCGCAAAACCAAACTGAGTGTGGTCTAGTTCACTTAAGTTGTCTATGGCTGCATAAATGGTTTCTGCTGTGATTCATTCTAAGGTTTTGCATATAAGGCTGGTGAGGCTGACAGCCCTGTAATTACTTAGGCCTATGGAGTGGCCACATTTATGTAGGGGAGTCACAGTGGCAGTTCCCCAGGCATCAGGCATAAACCCGGTAGACAAGCTGAGGTTGAAGATTTGAAGTAGAGGTTCCAGGAGTACATACTTGGCACTGATGAGAATACAAACATTGTCTGGTTCCATGGAGGAATTAGTTTTAGTCTTTGAAAGGGATTCTGTGACTTGTTCCATGGCAGTTTACAGAAACAGTAAATTTTTGGCCATAGTGGAGACAACAATGTGAGTCTGGTAGAGTTGGCGCTAAGTTTGCTAATATATTGGCTATATTCTTAGAATCAGTGTGTGTGTTTGTTACTACGTATATGCTGAATTCACTGCATTGTTGGACATTATCTCATAACTAAAGAAAAAGTTGTAGTTTCCTTCGGTATCTGTGGCAGCCTTACATTTGCATTTTGCTTAACATTTTCTAATAGTGCTGTTGCATTCCTTGTTACGTGTTTCAGTGATCTTGAGGCATTGGCATGGGAATTTCTTGCAACTTGTCATTATTCTCCTTGTTTTGTCATTCAATTTATTTATACGGGAGTTCCTCCAGGGAGGATTATTTTTGTATTTATCATTATATTTAGATCAGATGGGTACTCTTGTTTCTACACAGCTGTTTAGGTGCTGGTAAAAGTTGTGATGTGGCAGCACTCTTAGCTGGATCTACTTGCAAGGGATTGCAGGAAATTGTCATATGTCAGCTACAAAATGTTCACTGCAGAAGTCCCTAAAGGTGGTCATATTTGTTGATGACATAGTACAACTAGGCCTGACCAATATGTGGCTAGATTATTCAGAGATGAGGAGATACAAGGTGGTGTGCATGCAGGGGCTATGTTGGCAAGGAATATGTCATGTTAGAATCTCTAGTGGGTAGACTTGCAATGTGCTTTTTTTTCTTATTTTTCTTTAGGTATATAATATAGCAATAGCCCATGCCTGGGTGTGGGTAATGCTGGATTTACCCACGGTTGGTGTGGTTTGGTCACGAGGGCGAAGCCCGAGTGGCCAAACAAATTCAACAGTGGGTAAATCCAGCATTACCCACACCCAGAAGTGGGTTATTGCTATTATACAATGACATTATTTAAGAAAAAAAGAATTCCTTTTCTTAAATAATGGCATTGTATAATGCCTCCTTGCTGCCCTTCCGCAGCTGTCTGGGTATTCTGCGGCAGTTCTGATGTACTGCGCATGAGTATATTTACGAAGTACGTCAGAGCTGTGGGCAAAAGCAATGGAGAAAACAAGATACCTGTTGCTTTTTACAGCCGGTCTCGCTATGTTAAACGAGTTTAACATAGCGAGACAGTTTTAAAAAAAGCAACAGAGAATCTCCGTTGCTTTTCTTAAAGCTGTCTCGCTAGGTTAAACCCATTTAACATAGCGAGACAGTTTTGAAAAAAGCAACGGAGAAAGCAAGATCTCAATTGCTTTTTAAAGTGTCTTGCTATGTTAAATGGGTTTAACATACCGAGACAACTTTAAAAAAAGCAACGGAGATGCTCCGTTGCTTTCTTTAAAAGCTGTCTCGCTATGTTAAACTTGTTTAACATGGCAAGACAGGTTGTAACAAGCAATGGAGATCTTGCATTCTCCGTTGCTGTAAAAAAAAAAAAAGAGTTATACTAATGGAAAAAGTCCGGGCGACCAGACCTTTTTCCATTACTATAACTCTGACTTACAACGTGCACGCTGACCAATCAGTGTGCACATTTTGGAATATTAATGGAGGGGTTGTTGTATAATTGTTTATATTTTTTGATGTAAAATAGTTGCTCCACTTAACAGACATACACAAACACACACACACACACACACACACACACACACACACACACACACACACACACACACACACACATACACATGTACAGTGATCACAGCTGCTTTCTTCACTGTACATATTAAATGCTTCATTGTTATAAACTGAATGAAAAAAAAACTTACACTGCAAGGCATTGGAATCCCCTCCTTTGTCTCTCAATTATAACCAGTTTTGCTCTACTGCTTCAAAATATTTGATTTTCTGAGAAATTAATGAAGATTACTTTCAGTCAATGAAGCCAGGTATTACTGTTTCATTATACTTTTTTTGTTGAGAACATGCATGCTGATATTAGGTTAAAATT
>NC_056737.1:210990608-211170608 GCF_019279795.1 Protopterus annectens | reverse complement strand
ATGATGTCACTGTCCTGGCATATTTCTTATTTCTGATGAGAAATACTATTAAAGGTAGTCCTTGCTGGTACTAGTAATGAGAAGTGGTGTGACATCTTTTTATTGGACCAGCATAACTTTTACAGTATTTGATTATGCAAGCCAATTATCCTGAGGAGAAGATACTATACTCCAGGCATTAGAGGGTTTCCAGTCTGTGGACCAATACTGCGTTTTTCTTATTTTTTCCCTTTGTAGTAATGGGAAGCAACTAAAAACAGCAATGAAATTGGCAGGTTGAGGATAATATTTTGTACACGAGTGTGCTTTGTTAATAATTTGCAAGTGTGTGCTTCAGTATATTGTGGTTATAACACAACTATTAATTTCATTTTTAGAAAGTTCATTTTAGAAAATCCAGCGTTCTAGAATTTACAAGGAAGTTTACAATCTTTTATGATAGTAAAATAACATGGGTTGTTATTAATTTAAACTTATATTTACTCCACTACATTTATTTCATTTTATTAAACCTTAAATAATTGATAGTAATTTTAATAAACAAATTAGGGAGTTTTAACTAATTATATTAATTATTTTTAGAATTCTATTGGTGGAATATTAAATGCTTTAATTTTTATTTATAAAAGTTGCATGATATATTAAGTTTATCTATTCTGAAGAAGTACCCCTTGAAACAAAGGAAAAGCTATTATCTGGTTGTTTATGCTTAAATAAATATTTTTCATCACCTGGTGTTGACATTGAGCTTCCTTTCTGGAGTTGGCAATCCCATTTTTGTGGATTATCTATTTCGAGTTTTGTGGGGTTTTTTTTCTTTGTGTTGCAGTCTACCTTAAACGGTTTAATGTTTCCTTCTGGTGTTCTGATTTCTAAGTGTGTGCATATGTATATATATATATATATATATATATATATATATATATATATATATAGATAGATAGATAGATAGATACATATGTATAGACAATTTCATTCCTTTATCAGTAACCAAAACAATATATGCAAGAGTGACCCAAGAGTAATAGCACAGCAATACAATTTTAGGTTGACATGCAACTAATTTTGCATTGTGATCATATATTTTGTTTTTTATTTATGTATTTCACTGCCAAGTGTTTGTTCTGTGGTTATTCCTATATCTGTCCTCTCTTTCTCCATTGTATATATATATATATATATATATATATATATATATATATATATATATATATATATACACACATACACACACACACACACCCACACAGACACACACACAGACACACACATGCACACACGCACACACACACACACACACACACACACACACACACACACACACACACACACACACACACACAAAACATACGTGCACATGTAATTATATTGCATGTATTTATGATGGGGAGTTTTGTGCCTTGGTGGTTTGGCTTATGTAGGGTCTGTCAGCATTTTATCACTGAAGGGTCCATTACTCTGCTGCACTGGCAGACAAACATCTTTTAACCAGTTTGCGTACCTCATTTCAGATGAAAAGTTAAACAAAGGCACCATCTGCCTAAATTACTGTTGGAGCAGGTGGATGTAATAGATCCTGTGGCACTTATTAAAAAACGTATGAGCAGTTTTTCAGTGATCTGGCAAAATTTCACATAGTCATTGGTCTACTGTGACTAGACTGGTTAACAAAGTGTAAATAAATACATTTATTGCCACATTCTCTGTACTATATTAGCACAGTCATTAATACTGAGATACAGATTTACAGATGGCCTAAGCAGAATCTGCCCACTCAGTCTACAGCAACATTTGTCTTCTGCAGCCATAATACTGTATTGTCTGAAAACAGAGTATAGTCATTTGTCTTATTTCTGCATGCTAACTTTCTTAGCTCATGTCATGTTTATGAATCCTACTTAGTAAAAATAACAAAAGCATTAGAGTTCTACACCTAGTTAAATTAGTTTACAAGGCAGGTTTGAGATCAGTTTGTCCAGACTGCTGTACATTTATGCACATCATTTTGTACAAGTAAGTGTGTAAATCAATGAAAAATGTGCAGGTCATGAGTGAAAGGTGAAAGAACTATCAGATTTTAAGGTACCACTGTTCTTTATTAATACTTTCTTTCTACACTCTTCTATAAAATAAAAAAGAAAGAAAGCGAGACTATTTATATACGATCTGCAAGCAAAATAAGTCAGCTGCAAAATAAGTCAGCTTCTTTCAGGAAAAAATTATAATGTTTTCTCAAAAAGAATAATTGGATGCATTATTTATTGATTAATTTCACTTCGCTTGTAAGACACTTTGACCTGTAAACCAAAGCCTTTCACATTTTTGACATGTTCATTGTTTGTTCTTAAATCAAGTAATTGCTCAAAGGGCAGACTTCAAACATAAAATCACGAAACAAATGTGAGCTCTCATCTCTCTCAGCAATCTCTGTTTGAGAATTATTTATTTCTTTCTTTCTTCCTTCAGACTAAGTGATCTCCTTTGCACAGATGAATGAGTTATAACAAACTATTTGCACTAGGTGGCACACTCCAACCTTTTAAAGGCAGTGGATCTTAATTAACAGAAATTGCAGAGCGTCTATGTCAACTAAATCATTTTTTCCTGTTTGCAGACTGCTGCTTGATTTTTTTTTCCAGTTAAGTAATGTCTTAAATTAATGCAAATGTTCCAACTCGGCATTTTTTTTTTTGTAAAGAAGAATTAGTAAGTCAGTGTATTGAAATATGTTTTACACTAACAGTAAATTTCTCACAAACCTGCTAGAGGATGGAAGATGGATTTTTAAGGGCTAGTGTAGCTGACATAAATTGGCAGGAAATTAATGATATTTTCTGCCCACCACTGAGTATTTTGGGCATACCACTGTAGTGCTGTATGTGTGGTGATGTATGTGGTATGGCAATTAATATATATGTCTGTGCAGTTGCCCCTAAACAACAATGCGGTTATTGTGCTTTATAAGAGCTGGGGGGTAAGATGATGGTATAGGATATGCCACTTATCAAGCATACCTACTGGCATCTATTAAACAAGCTTTGAATAAAAATCAGGAAAAAAAAACTTAACTCTAACGCACAATAATATCATCTGTCAAAATTCCCTCCTAGTTTTAAGAAAACCTGCCAGCTCTTTAATACTGCTAGTCAGAAATATGACTAGGAAAATCAGTATCCAATATTCAAAAGGTCACACGTGCATTAATGTGGGTTGTAAGGCAGAAGGGAAAACTGCGTTTATCTTAATACTGCAGTTATTTATAATGACAGTGTTACCTTGGAAGGGGAAGAGTAGTTACAAGCATGTTTGCAATTAAAATAAAAATAAAAACAGCTTCTTCTAAGCAGCTCATTTAAATTCTAAATGGCATTTAATGAGCTATCTGTTTTGATAGGTTTGTAAGAGCAGAGGCAGTTAATACATAGGTAGTCTAACCCATGGAGTGTTTATTAATAATTCCAATAGGGACATACCTATTTGGTTACATTTTGTTCCCTTGTTATTGATGCTGTCAGAATGCTTCACATCCTTTTGTAGTCCACTTCTGCAACTTAACCGGAAAACAGTGGAGCAGGCAGTTCTTTTCACTTGCATTTTCAATGAGATTTTACTTATTTCTCCCTGCTCCATCCAGTATAGAATGAACAGAAGTTAACTGACAGATGTGAGGTCTGAAAGCATCCATTTCCTGCTTTGTTATGCCTTTGAGATATAGTAAAACCAGCATCCCATGTAGTTGGCTTGCATGCTATGCAAGCTTGCATTGCATAGTACACAAGCATGCATGCCTAAATACTATGCAGATTTGTATGCTATAAAATGCAAGCACATATCCCATGTATTAAGCTTGCATACTATACAGGCTTGCACTGCAGAGTATACAGGCATGCATCCCTTGTAACAGGCTTGTATACTAAGCAAGCTTGCATTGCAGGGTATGCAAGCACATATCCCATGTAGTAGGCATGTATACTATTCAGGCTTGCATTGCAGAGTATACAAGCATGCATCCCAGGGTCTATATTAGATAACCAAATGCTTAGGTAAGCGAACGGTGATTAATTGACCCCATGTAAGCGAAAGCTTACAAAACCGAACTGTCAGAACAGCAATTTTTTTTCCAAGGGAAAAAAATCGCTGTTCCAACAAAAAAAAAAATTTGCTTACATGCCGCTTCGATATTTTATATTTTGCAGTTTTGGTTTTGTCAGTTCGACCAAGACGTATTTGAAAACATGCGCCTTCGGTCTGCTGATAGGAACCCTACATCCCATGTAGTTTGCTTGTATACTATGCAGGCTTGCATTGCAGAGTATACAAGCATGCATCCCATGTAGTAGGCTTGTATAATAAACAAGCATGCATTGCAGAGTATGCAAGTACATAGCCCATGTAGTAGGTTTGCATAAGGCTTGTATACTAAGCAAGCTTGCATTGCAGAGTATGCAAGCACATATCCCATGTAGAAGGCTTGCATACTGTGCATGCTTGCATTGCATAGCATGCAATGACATATCCCATGTAGCAGGCTTGCATACTATGCAATGTGGCACAGAAGAATAAGGGGTCCTTCCTAAAGACCTCAGGAGCATCTATCTACACATCATTGAGTGAACATGCTTCACTGTTGGCAGTGCCCCAAAAAATAATATTTTCTTTCCTCAAAATAGAAAGTGACAGTATATCAAGGAAGAAGTAAACATATATTTCTTTAAATAGAATTACAACAATGGCTCCTTTCAAGAAGTAAAACACGAAGAAATGATCCTCAGTAAAAGTGAAATGTGCGTCATAAATTGTCAATCGTAAAAACTGTACAAAAGAATATGGTCATGTTTACCTTCCAAGTGATAGACTCCCAAAAGAGTTCTGCCTCATTTTCAGTAAAACCTTCTGCTCCCCTTTTACATTTGAAGTAATAAATGTTTCAGGTTTTGGAAGACAGACGTAGTATGCACTGACTTTAGTGTATTGCTGCATCCTTTTCATTAATTTCAGCTATGACATTTATTAGCACAGCTATCATTTGACTTTTATTGTAATGCTACATGGTTTTGTATGTAAATATTCTACTCTTTGGCAAGTTCTCCCCTTAGACATTAAGGAAATCAACACTTATTCCACATTCAGACTGCAGCTCAAAAAGCACTTCTTCATCCAAGCCAGATGCTCCTTCTTAACACAGGACATATCATGTAAGTTATCAGATGCTCCTTCTTAACACAGGACATATCATGTAAGTTATCACATGCTCCTTCTTAACACAGGACATATCATGTAAGCTATCTACTTTCCATGTCACTTCTCAACTCTCAAGATTCACTGAAGATTGCCGCACTTCAGAAACTGTCTATATTGTACAATTAGACACCGCTTGATTGTACATCGCACTATGCTTCTTCACTGGAATGTATATATACACATGTTTTTCTACATCATTATTCTGAACTATTCTGTTATTGGTTTCATTTCTGTATTATTTGCTAGTGAAATGTTTTGTATTTCACCCTGGCTGAACCTGAAATTGGTCAGTATTGATCAGTGCACTACTCCAGTAAACAAATATAAATAAATGAATGGCAGGAAAGTTACAGAACCAACTGATATTGCCAACATCCTGGCAGATAGGTTCAGTGCTAACGTTACCCCCCTCTCACCCCTTAAAGGGCCCATATCTATACAGGAAGAATGCAGAGTCCCTGTAATCACATCTATGCAGGTAAAAGCTGCACTCTCTAAAACCAAAAACACAGCATCCATGGGACCAGACAACATCCCAGGCTGCGTTTTACATGAACTTCAGAATGAACTGGCTCTCCACCTAAGCACCATGTTCAATCATAGTCTCACATCAGGCTTTGTGCCCACTGAATGGCGCACAGCAACAGTTCTCTCACTCCACAAAGGGGGAGCCACCACTGATCCTGGGAACTATCGCCCTATTAGCCTGATGAGCCTGGTCTGCAAGGCCATGGAATGTATCATCATGGAACTTATAAACAAAGACATTGGTAACCTCCAAACTCTGGACCCCACCCAGTTTGGGTTTGTGAAAGGCAGCTTATGCCTTCTGAACCTAATTGACTTCTTTGAGGCAGTCACCAAAGCCATAGACGAGGGTAAGGTGGTTCACATGGCCTATCTTGACCTCGCCAAGGCTTTTGATACCATCCCCCATTCTGGAATTATAGCTAAACTCACTAAACTAGGTATAAAACCCTACATCACAAGATGGGTTGCCAGCTGGCTCACTAACAGAACCCACACTGTAAAAGTTGCAGACTCCAAATCTGACTTCAAACCAGTGACGAGTGGAGCACTACGGGGTTCAGTCCTGGGACTGCTCCTGTTTGGTTTCTACTTCTCTGAAGTACAGGCTAACACAGAAGGCCTCTGGCTAATGAAGTTCGCAGATGACTGCAAACTAGGAGCCATAGTCGAGTCCCCAAATAATGTGGACATCCTAGAGAATGGCCTCACTGACACAGATGCCTGGTGTCAGAGGCATGGCCTCAAGCTAAATGCCAAAAAGTGCATTGTCATCCCCTTTGGTAAAAACTCTGTACCCATGAACTACCACATAAACGGCAGTCTACTTAACGACGAATGTGTGATAAGAGACCTTGTGACCCAGGTGGACAGTAGTCTCTCCTTTGATAATCACATTGCCCAGTAGTCAGGAAATCCTTCTATGTGGCACACCTCATCACAAAAGGGTTCTCATCTAGGAAAAAAGAGGTCATTGTTCCCTTCTACTCGGCACTCATTAGACCCATTATAGAGTACAACGCCCCTTTTAGAATGTACCTCACAAGACATCTGCAGCAGCTGGAAAGGCCACAGAAGTACCTCACAAAGAGGATTATTGGACTCAAACAGATGTCCTACAATGACCGTCTCAAAAAACTCCAGCTTTACTCTGTAGCATATCACCTACTCTGGGAAGATCTCTGCCTAACATATAAAGCTATGTTAAACCCAGAGCTGTTGGACATACTACACCTTAAGAAATCCCAATCCCTCTGAGCTACACGCTCTAGGGACCTAAACCTTGTCACCACAATAAACAAGACATGCTGGAGGGATAGAGTCCTGTCCCAGAGACTTCCTATACTCTGGAACAAGCTACCCATCTATGTCAAGCAAAGTTCCTCATTAGCACTCTTCAAGAAAAATCTTGATGAGTGGATGGGAAATAGGAAATACACCCTGAGGATCACTTCTGTGGCTCTGCTCAACAGGGGCACAGGAAATTAACTTTCTTGGGTGGCGTAAGCCAGGGAACCTTGTTGGCTAGGCTTACTTAGGCCCTTGGGCCGATACCCTATTACCTACCTATGAACCTATGAACCTATGAAAAAATGTTAGTGTTTTCATTGCGCTTTAAGCTGTAGCACCCTCACACTGATGATGTATTATCGCCATAACTTATTTCTATATGTACTTGGAGTCATTATGGTGTTATTCCTTTTAATAAGCCTAGGATTATTAAAATATGTATATGGCATATTCTTTTTCTGGTCTTCTCTGTACAAAGATTCAGTCAGTGGGACCCAAGTCATTTGACAAAATATAATAAATGAATAAATAAATGTTTGCCCTGCCTTCACTGGCCCGCCAGCCACACTGCTGTTGATACCTTAGTCAAAGTGATTCTTGAGGCGATTGCCTTCAGTTGGTCATCACTCAAACACAACTTTCAGTGTCCTGAGCATAGTAGCTCAAGTTGGGATTTGGCCTTATTTAACTGCTGTTGTCATTTCTGAAGCAAGATTGAAATTCTTGCATGATACCACAGTGTGAGTAGTCCAAGGTGGGGAGTACATTGGGTACAGCATGAGCCAATCATTACACTGCATCTGAGTAATAAAGTAAGGGGGTGTAAAGCAACTCTATGTGGAGGTGGGCACACAAATAGTTTTTATTACTATCACCCATGTCAATAAAGTGACAAGTTTCAGTACAAGGATTGCAAGAATGTAAGAACCTGAGCTGTTGTCAACAAGTTATTGTGAGTGAGCTGTTGAGTCTAAATCTGGTGAAAGGAAAAGATACGCTGGATACACTATAAGTATTAAACAGAAAACCTATATAAAGCATCATTTCAGTAAATGAATGTCATGAGAATCTCAGCAAATTAAAGATACTGCCACTATTTAGGGAAAGGTATGGAAATGAAGCTACTCTCATTGAAGCAGTGGTGCATATATCTTTATTCTTACTTTTTTTAATGTTTTTTTTCATTAAAAGGGAAAACGGTTTAGGTAATGGCTGAAATTGAGTACTCTAATAGTTAGTGGTTCTGAGAGGTACAAATAAACATGCATGCCTGTTTGGATGTCAATTTTTTTATTTATCTATTTATGCATTTTTTATATATTTTTCTATTAATATAATTTTTGTAGTGGCACAATATGATAGTACTTAAGAGTTGAGATGACTGCAGGAGCTATAGTTGCTGCATCTGAAGCCATGGGCCTTGGGATTATGGACCAAAAAGCCATGATTCTGAGTATTAGTTTAGATCTTTGGGGATAATCAGAGACAGATGGTACTGCTGGATGTTGACAGTCGAAGGTTCTGTTAGAAGAAGGAGCATGTGCATTTGGGGCATGTGAAGGAATATGGCTGGATGTGCTGAGCATGGAGGTTTAGATAATATAAAAAGCTTTTAAGGAGATGTAAAAAAGTGCACTGTCCCTTAGTAAAATTTAAACAAAAAGGAACTATTGTTACTAAATGCTATTAAGGTAATAATTGTGTAAAATCATGTTAGTCTGCACTACACCACACTGAACAATGATAATCAGCCTTGTGCTTGTATAACTGTTAAACAAATGCCTAACTTATTTTATCAGCATTGGCTGTAGGAATGGTCACTATGGATATGGCCCTCTGACCCCATTTGTAAAATGGGAAAAGGGAGGGTTGACGCCTGCCTAACTTTTTAATAAAAAGTCATGTTTAATCCCTCCATGACATTTTTTTTTAGCCAATTTCCCATTAAATAAAGTGGTGGGCTAAAGAAAGAATTTATGTTCAACATAAATTTGAAAAGTTATATCAGCAGTGACGTAATCACTGATCACTGATTACTGAAAAGACACTGTGGTAGAATCCATGATTGCAAAGTCATCCCCAGTGAAACAGTTGGCCCACAGCATAAATGACTAGCTGCCATAATCAGCTACAAGCAGTGTTCAGAGAAGGCTCTAAGGTCAACAGGTTGAAGATCTGGAAGTTGACTGGAGAGAAAGTGCAACAGTTCAAGGAATTACTCAGGACTCTAGCACCCCAAGAAGAGGAGGAAATAGGTGGAGTTGAACAAGAATGGCAGTGCCTAAAAACAGCATGTGTCAGGGCTACAGAAAAGATACGTGGCCGAGCCTAGTATGGAAATAAGATACATAAGGAAAGCTGGTGGTGGAATGCAGAAGTCCAGGAAGTCATCATAAGAAAGGAGTGCAGGAAGAAGTGGGAGATAGAAAAGACTGACCAGGCTAGGAAGGACTACTGGTTGGCTAAAAAAGAAGCTAAGAAAGAAGTTGTAATAGCAAAGAATAGGGCATTGGAGGCACTCTACCAACTTCTGGAGAGTGACTCAGTAAGTGGCACAAAGAAACTATATCGGGTTGCAAGGCAAAGACAGAAAGATAAAGAAGATGGTCAGACACCCATCATAAGCGATGCCAGCAACAACCTGCTCACCAGCCCAGAGGACATCAAAGGGAGATGGAAGGAGTATTTCCAGCAGCTTCTGAATGAAGACAACCCCACAGAATCTGTACTGCCCCAGAAACAGCCTATGATGAGAAAAGAAGATGACCCCACCCTAGAAGAAGTAAGAACAGCACTAAGGAAAATGAAGTCAGGGAAAGCAGCAGGCTTAGATGAGGTCACAGCAGATATGATAATGATGCTGTGTGAGACAGGTGGGAAATGGCTTCTCAGGGTACTAATAGCAGTATGGAAAGAAAGGCACATCCCAGATGACTGGAAAATAAGCATACTCATGCCAGTGTACAGGAACAAAGGGGACATCCATAACTGTGGGTAGTACAGAGGAATCAAACTCCTATCACATTGCATGAAAATTCTGGAGAAGGTGATTGATAAATGGGTACTCAGAATAGTAGAAAGTAAGACAGAAAATGAACAGTTTGGTTTCAGATCAGGATGCAGCACAATAGACCCAATGTTTGCAATGAGACAGATACTTGAGTAGAAGCTAGAGATAAGGAGATAGTCTAACTGGGCATTCCTAGACTTGGAGAAAGCATATGACAAGGTCCCAAGAAAGCTGATCTGGGCAGTACTGTGTACTGTGGTAGTTCAAAGTTTCACAAACATTGGTAGAATTAGTGCAGGCTATGTTCAAGGACCCAGTGACTCAAGTACGAACAGTGTTCAGCCTCATAGAGGGGTTCCCAGTGGGAGTGGGTGTACACCAGGGTTCATCTCTGAGCCCACAGGTGTTCATACTGGTGATGGACTACATTAGCAGACAGGTCAGAGGGGACAGATCAGCAAAGTTGCTGTAAACAGATCATGTGGCATTACAGGCAGACTCTGAGCTAGAACTTCAGCAAAGGATAGGAGACTGGAATGCAAAACTAAAGGCACATGGGATGAAACTAAGCACCGCTAAGACTGTGGTAATGGCAGCAAATTGGGGAAATCAGAAGAAGCTGAGAATAGAGCTAGAAGGGAAGATAGTGGAACAGGTAAACAGCTTCAAGTATCAGGGAGGGGTGGTTGAGGAGAAGGGAAGCCTGAATGAAGAGGTCAAAGCTAGAATCAGAGGGGCTGCAGCCAACTCGCACAGAGTGTCAGTTGTAGTCTATGACAGAAGAATGCCAAAGAAGCAGAAAAGTAGGGTGTACAAGACAGTGGTGCAACCTGTACTATTATATGGTACAGAAACCTGGGCAGTAAAGGCACAACAGTTGAAGGGAATGAAGTGCCTGAGAAGGGTGGTAGGGTACACACTGTGGGACAGATGAAGAAATGAGGACATAAGAACAGAAGCCAAAGTAGCTCCAATTGCAGAAAATATCAAAGAGAGCAGATTATGGTGGTTTGGACACATGCAGAAAAGCAGAAGACAATCTGGTGAGGAAGATTAGGGACAAACAGGAAGAAGGTAAGAGGAAGCAAGGACATCCAGCAAAGAAGTGGATAGATTGTATGAAAGAAGATCTGTGACAGTCAGGCATGTGTTTTGAAGAAGGCAGGAGTGTGGCACTGAATTGAGAGAGTTGGCAACAGTTAACACGATACCCCACCCCCATGTAGAAAAAATGGTAAAAGGGGGGCTGATGATGATATCAGCAGTGAATTTATCAAGGATTACAATTTAGTGCCTACTGTCTGAACTCTGCAGCACAGTTAGGCAGTGAGGCACAAATATGGTGAACACAAGAATGCATATATAGACTAGATATTAAAATCAAAAAGTCTAATGTAGGCTGCATCACATATGAAGCACGGGATATTAACGTCCCATAGCAATGGCTGTGGTCTGTCATTTTTCTGCCACTTGCAGGGCAACATAATGAATACCTGACTAAACCGGGTCACTTTAGATGACTTTTGTCATTGGGAACTTGGTTTCTCATCTCTCCTCTCCACTACCCTGGAGTAGTGTTTTAAAATGTGTACAACATTCTTATGCTAAACTACAACCAGTCAACTCACATGACTTTACAAATCTTTGAATTCTGCTCTAGTGAACTGTTCCACTGTGGAAGATACATTGCAGGGCTTCTGCTTTATGGGAAGTGGAAAGAAGCATATAGTTTTTATTTATCTTAATGCTATACTGTAAGTTTCACTGTTAGGGTATAACTTTCTCAGATCTTGATGTTAGAAACATTTACAGTTTTAGCAAATTTATTATACTGTAAGTCTCTGAATGTGGACCATTTATTAAACATTTCTTGCATAACCTCAGATCACATTTTTTAACTGTAGAACACAGTTGTGCGGTCTGGTTGATTGTTTTTCTTAGTGTGATTATCATAGCTTTAGCTGTTGCATTAGGCAGCACTGGGATTTAAGCAGTTTGCAATTGTGTAAACATATGTTTTGGCATGTTATTTAAACAACTTTAAATAACTCTTTCAATATATTGTCACACAGTCATAACCATAAGTTTTGCCAGTCCACACTTGTTTGAGTGCTAATCAGCAATATTTTAAATTCTTTTTTATTGTTATTAATAGTTTTCCTCACAGTACCCCCAAAACGCTTTTACCCTGTCATTCCTCCATTTCCCCATAACTGCTAGCTGGTGCTCTCCAGTTTATCACTTTGCTGATTGCTTTTGGCACAAACCTGTATGGCATTTAAGCTTGAAAAACTGAGATTTCTTTATTTAGATGTGTGCCTACCAGTTTTCAATGAAAACATATGCAACTTACTGTTAGTAGTGAAATAAAATGAATTCTGATTTTTGAATAGGAATATAGTAATAAACAAAACATGTATTGACTGAAATCAATATCATAATAATATATAACTTGACTTTATAGAAATATTGTATCAGGTTCAGCATGAGAATAATAACAAATGTTAAATAAGCGATGTATTTTACATGATGACCATTTTCACTCTTTGTGTTACTTCTCAAAAGTAATTCTCGGTTTAATACAAACAGACTAATTCTGCAGAAGTTTTTTAAAAAGAGTTAACAGAAGATGAAATGCTAACTGAACAGTTTGAGAAAGGGTTTTTCTTTTATGCCAGTAGCGAGACTGGGTTTAGTACAAACCATTATTGACTTCAAAGATTTTATTAGGAAACTGAATTTAAAAGTTTTGTTTAAAGATAGGAGTCAATACAACAAGAAAAGGGGAGATTTTATCACATCTAGTGTTTTTAATCCACCAGTTAACCCCATCATCAAAGCTTTTGAAGTTGTGAGAAAGACAACATGGGGGTTTGAGTAGTAAGAGTAGTAACAAGTTTTTCATTTTAGCAGCCCCTGAAAGACAGAGTTTGAAACAATTTGCTAAAAACAAAAATATTAGAATTATAAAAGAAAATAAAGGGGGTGCAATGGTGATAGTCGACCATGTTGATTATTTAAAGGGAATGCACAATTTGTTAGGAGACACCATTTTTTATTCCAAAGTTAGTAAAAATGACATTTGCAAATCTTATAGGCAGACTTATTCTTGGTTATACAGTAACTTGGTATATGGAGTTATTTCTGAAAACATGTATGACTTTTGGCATACCCAAGATGCATAAAAATGAAGTGAATCCATTTATATACAGATATTATTAGCACTAGGGTTTAAACTGAAAGCAGTGGTGAACTTTGTGAGCAGGGCATTACTTACTTTAGTCAAAGAAGTCCACTCATTTATTAGGGATTCTTTTCACTTACTGGAAAAAAAAAGGGAGTTGGTGTGGATCAAGAAGATCTATTGGTCACTGTAGATGTCCAGTCTTTATACACCTCCATCCCTCATGAAGCTGGTATTGAATGGACAGGCCTCATGCTTAATAAAAATAATGACTGTGAGGTGGGAGAAATTTGGTTTTTGATAGAGTGCATTGACCAAGTTTTATCCAACATTTTTTTTTTTTTTTAGTTTTGAAGGGAGTTACTATTATCAACAGAGAGGTGTGGCAATGTGAGCGCATATCATTTTAAATCAAGTTGCTCTCTACTGAGACTTGTCTGCATACATCAACTGGACATAAACTGATTTAAGTATATTTTCTGCACTTATTTAAGATTTGAGTGAGTAAATATTGTGTGTCTTGCATTCAGTAAATATTGTGTGTGTCTCTGAATCTCTGCAGTAGTTAGACTGCTGTGAAATTCCTTTGTTAAGTGTTAATTAGCTTGGGGGTTTCTGCTAGCATTAAAATCTGTGTTGGTTACATTTCTAGTAATCATTTTAAATCGAGTTGCTGGCTACTGAGACTTGTCTGCATACATCAACTGGACATAAGCTGATTTAAGTATATTTTCTGCACTTATTTAAGATTTGAGTGAGTAAATATTGTGTGTCTTGCATTCAGTAAATATTGTGTGTGTCTCTGAATCTCTGCAGTAGTTGTTAGACTGCTGTGAAATTCCTTTGTTAAGTGTTAATTAGCTTGGAAGTTTCTGCTAGCATTAAAATCTGTGTTGGTTACATTTCTAGTAATCATTTTAAATCGAGTTGCTGGCTACTGAGACTTGTCTGCATACATCAACTGGACATAAGCTGATTTAAGTATATTTTCTGCACTTATTTAAGATTTGAGTGAGTAAATATTGTGTGTCTTGCATTCAGTAAATATTGTGTGTGTCTCTGAATCTCTGCAGTAGTTGTTAGACTGCTGTGAAATTCCTTTGTTAAGTGTTAATTAGCTTGGGGGTTTCTGCTAGCATTAAAATCTGTGTTGGTTACATTTCTAGTAATCATTTTAAATTGACTTTCTCGCTACTGGGACTTGTCTGCATACATCAACTGGACATAAGCTGATTTAAGTATATTTTCTGCACTTATTTAAGATTTGAGTGAGTAAATATTGTGTGTCTTGCATTCAGTAAATATTGTGTCTGTCTCTGAATCTCTGCAGTAGTTGTTAGACTGCTGTGAAATTCCTTTGTTAAGTGTTAATTAGCTTGGGGGTTTCTGCTAGCATTAAAATCTGTGTTGGTTACATTTCTAGTAATCATTTTAAATCGAGTTGCTGGCTACTGAGACTTGTCTGCATACATCAACTGGACATAAGCTGATTTAAGTATATTTTCTGCACTTATTTAAGATTTGAGTGAGTAAATATTGTGTGTCTTACATTCAGTAAATATTGTGTGTGTCTCTGAATCTCTGCAGTAGTTGTTAGACTGCTGTGAAATTCCTTTGTTAAGTGTTAATTAGCTTGGGGGTTTCTGCTAGCATTAAAATCTGTGTTGGTTACATTTCTAGTAATCATTTTAAATCGAGTTGCTCTCTACTGAGACTTGTCTGCATACATCAACTGGACATAAGCTGATTTAAGTATATTTTCTGCACTTATTCAAGATTTGAGTGAGTAAATATTGTGTGTCTTGCATTCAGTAAATATTGTGTGTGTCTCTGAATCTCTGCAGTAGTTCCCCACCTCCCCTCCCTGTTTCTTATTATGGTGTTAATCTTGGGTGGCTTTGGAATTGCCTGCCCCTGCTGTAAATCTCTTTTTGCACACTCCTCCTGGACTCATCTCATTTGCTCACTCAGCTGAGTACAGTGAGATCATATTTTGATTTTGGATACTCTTACCAGTCCCATCTCCTCTGCAGTGTACAGAGAGAGCACTTGGGAAGGGCATTCCCCTATAGTATCTTAATCTGCTCTGTTTCCTCCATCTCAAAAAAAAAAAAAATAAAAATTTTGCACTTTATCTGCCTTACTGTATTTGTGTTTCTTCCTACTTTATTACCTTATTTTGCTTTTGCCTCTTTTAACATTTTAAAGTGGAACCTGTGTGTTGAGAGACAGCCTTACACGACTATCTGCAAATATATAGAGCTGAGCATATTTTTCTGTATTATTCTGTATTATAGAGCTGAATTGTTGCTTAGATATCTGTTGTCTTACTGTTCTGCAAATATACAGAGATCAGTATATATTTTTTTGGTTTTATAATTTGCACTCTGATTCCTCACATCTCTGTTGAAACTGGTTTCCCCACCCCCCTCCCTGTTCTTGGTTGTAGTTTAAATTTGGTGGCTTTTGCAGTGCCCGTCCCACTGTAGATTTGATCTAGGACACTCCCCAGTCCCATCTCTTTACCGCATTCTACCTAATAAACCCTTTCTGCACTTGCTTTTAGTCCTTTTTAATTCAATTACATTTTTTCAAACTGTGTGTGGACTAATATTGCCACATACTCAAGTGTGCCAGCTTGCACTGCATGTGAATTGTTTTTACTACTGTTTTTGCTACTTTTCTGAAAAAAAAAATTATCTGCTTATACTGTATTTGTGTTTCTTCCTACTTTATTTTGCTTTTGCGTCATCTTAAAAGTACTCAGTTGTATTTATTACTGCTTGGTGTATCTCATTCTAAGCCTTTTAGTTTAAGCACTTGGGCTTCAGACCAGTTGTTTTACATTAAGAAAGTTTGTGGTCTGCACTGTGGTGGCAGAACAGGTAGCTTACATCCTTCTAAGTTGGAAACTGCTGATTGAGGGCTCAGTGTCTGCTATCCTAAAAGTGTATTAGTTCTGGATTAAGCACTTGGGCTTCAGGCCAGTTATTTTACATTAAGAAGGTTTGTGGTCTGCACTCTAGTGGGAGGAGAGGCTGGACTCTGCCTGAGCTGGGAATTTCTGGTTAAAGGCTTATAGTGCCTGCATATTTGAACTGTTTCTTACTGAAATTGGTACACCTTGTTTGCTGTAGCATAGATTAGATCCAGGCCTGCTGAATCTAGCTTTGTTTGTACGCTTGTTGTTTGTTTGCTTATTTCCCTGAAATGCTAATTCCACCTAAAGCGCGGCTTTTCAGCGCTTCTGTGGGTCCCTAGTGATATCTGCATTGCTTACTGTACTTATTTCCTTGTTTCACTTGAAAGAAAGTTACTGTTTGTCGTTTTTGCATTTAAGCTACCTGTAACACATTGCATTTAAGTTACCTGGCACTTGCTCACTAAAGCAATTATATAAGTCAGCACTAAAAAATTAAAAGCACTACACCCTCACAAACTCCCCTTGAGTACCTTGTTCCCCACTGGCCCTTTTTTCAATTATAAAGGAATTCCCAATACTATTCTATCATGTCCAAAGGTCAGTTGTCAATCTCCTCTCCGGTCCAGCTGGTGAATCTGGGAATCTTGAGGCAATGTTACAACTGCCTCATGTACACAGACAACCCTCTCCTCCTCCCAACAAATTCCAACACATGTGAGAGATGCAACCATATAGCCATACTGGAGGCTAAGCCCTCTCAATTCTGTACTGGGGAAACCAGTCGGGAGGAGAAGGAAACCACACTCACTACAATTCCAGTCTTACATAGACCTACCACAACAGCAAACCAAACACATAAACACACAAAAACATACTCAGAGGCTCTAAATAAAAATCTGCCTAAGCAGCACAGACCTCCAAAGCAGACACCCAAGCAACCGCTACCCCAAAACAAAACACGTGCAACACATAGCTCACAAAGCCAGTGTGCTGAATAGTCACAGCCCTTAAAGCTAAACAACACACCTGATACACTTGTAATAGGTGACACTATCATCAGGCACACTGACGTCCCGCTCACCAGGCTGAACAAGGAGAAGGTCACGGTGAGCTGCCTGTCGGGCACTAGGATTCGCCACATAACACAAGCACTCAGGTCACTCCAAGGCAAGTACAAATATGACTCAGTCATTGTCCATGCTGGTGTGAATGACCTGAGACGTACCTCCCTGGACTACATGAAAAGAGACATAGAGGAGCTCTCTGAGCATGTAGCCCAGGCCGGTATGACCCTGACCTTGAGTAGCATCTTACCCTCACCAAGAATGATGCCACAATATGAAGACAAGATGATCAATTTCAACAATTGGCTTAAGTATTGGTGTCATTCAAAGTGGATCCAATGCCTGTCAGCCTGGGATGACATGAGTGAGAAGCCACAATGCTTCGCTAGGGACGGCTTGCACCTGTCACCCCTGGGCTTTCAGATATTGGCAAAGGCTCTTGCTACCCCTATAGTGCCTTTTTTAGGAAAGGGTCAAAAGACAAACCCACCTCCATAGGTATCACAAGGGTAAGAAACTAAGAGTAATGCTACTCAACGTCATAAGTCTAAACCTCAAGATGCACGCACTCGAAACTCTCCTTAGCATGGAGAACATCGATATCTGTGCAGTAACAGAAACCTGGATCAAGGCTCCCGAGAGCACCCCAGCACTACCAGGTTATACCTCATACCATGCTTTTCGGCCCCAAAACTTGGACCGAACCACAAAAGGAGGGGGAGTACCAATATTCGTCAAAGATACCCACACCTCCAGGTTGGTGGCACAGCACGAAGCATCAGAGACTATTCATGTGCAACTAACAGTGGGTAAAACTGCCTTCCAGTTTATAGCCTGCTACAGACCACCCTCCCAAACCCAGGAACTCCACTCGGCCTTCCTGAAAACACTGGAAAATATGAAGGTCTCTCCAAACACCATTATATTGGGCGACTTCAACTACCCAAACATAGACTGGGAGCATTAATCTAGCTCCAACACCCTAGCCCAAAGGTTCCTAGAATTTATAAACTCAAATGCTATGGAACAACTCGTTACCACTCCCACAAGAGGGGAAAACATACTGGACCTGATCATCACCAACATGGGGACTTTATGCTCCAGACCAGAAGTGTATCCCTCATTGGTAAGATCAGACCATAAACTAATCTCACTGGATATTCACATCCCGACTCCACCCCCTGCCCTGAAAACCACAGTGAAAAACTTCTCTAATGCAAATTTCACACTCCTCAAAACCGAGGTGGAATCCTTCAAAGCCCCCGGGCCTGTGGAAAATACGTCCCAGACCACAGAATCCTTTATAAACGCATTCTATGAACACCTTCAGGAATGCATGGATCATGCAATCCCAAATAAAACCAAGTCCCAATCCTCCAAAGGCAGACGTCCTGTCTGGTGGACCCCAGCCATAAACAAACTATACAATAGAAGGAGGAAGCACCTACATGATAGAGCAAAATCCCAAAAAGGGAAGGCATCTCTGATTAGTATTAGCAAAAAACTACGGGCACTCATAAAATCATCTAAGGCCAGCTTCGAGATAAAAATTGCACAGAACACTAAGGATAATCACAAGGCTTTCTTTAGTTATGTTAGGAACCTGGGTGGGAATTCCCAGATATGCTCAGAATTAGTCCAAAATGACAAAAATACACTGAACCCACAGACATTGCCAACATCCTAGCTGACAGGTTCAGCACAAACTTCTCCCCCCCTCCCCACCAAAAGGGCAAATATCTATCCCAGCAGAGTGCTGCCCCCTGACATCTCAGATGCTCAGGTAAGAGCTGCCCTCTCCAAAGCAAAAAACACAGCATCAATGGGAACAGACGGTGTCCCAGGCTGCATCCTACATAAACTCCAAGAAGAGCTAAACCCAAACATAAAACTACTGTTCAATCTCAGCCTTACTACAGGATATGTACCCAAAGAGTGGCGTAAAGCAACAGTGGTCCCTCTCCACAAAGGTGGTGCCTCAACGGATCCTGGAAACTATCACCCCATAAGCCTGACTAGCTTGGTCTGCAAAGCTATGGAAAGGGTCATCATGGACCTCATAAATAAGGATATTGGGGACCTACAGACACTGGATCCTACCCAGTTTGGCTTTGTTAAGGGCAGATCCTGCCTCTTAAACCTGGTTGATTTCTTTGAAACAGTCACCAAGGCCATTGACGAGGGGAAGGTGGTCCACACAGCCTACCTGGACCTCGCAAAAGCCTTCGATACAATACCCCACTCGGGCATTATAGATAAGCTCACCAACTTAAATATAAACCCCTATGTCACTAGATGGGTTGCAAACTGGCTCAAGGACAGAACCCACATGGTTAGAATTGCTGGAGCCATGTCAGACTCCAAACCAGTTACAAGTGGCATCCCACAAGGCTCAATCCTGGGACCTCTCTTGTTCGGTATATATTTCTCGGAGGTACAAGCCAACATGGAAGGACTGTGGCTGACCAAGTTTGCAGATGACTGCAAACTGGGCACCATAATCGACACTCCAGCTGACACAAGCATCCTCCAAAAGGGTCTCATAGAAACAGACAACTGGTGCCAGAACCATGGCCTCAAGCTAAATGCCAAAAAGTGTATAGTCATCCCCTTTGGCAAAAACAAAGTGCCCACAAATTACCACATAGGTGGTAATCCATTAAGTACAGAAGAAGTAATTAGGGACCTGGGGACCCAAGTTGATAGCAATCTCTCATTTGATAACCACGTGGCCAAAGTGGTTAGAAAAACATTTTATATAGCCCACCTAATCATGAAGGGATTCACATCTAGATCAGGGGAGGTCATCGTGCCTCTTTACTCATCCCACATCAGGCCCATAATTGAGTACAATGCCCCTTTTGGGATGTACCTTACCAGACACCTGCAGCAACTGGAAAGACCCCAAAAGTACCTCACCAAGAGGATCAAAGGGCTCAGACAGATGCCATATGCTACCCGGTTAAAGAAACTCAGCTCTACTCAGTGGCATACCGCCTGCTCAGAGGCGATCTGTGCCTGACGTATAAAGCCATGTCCAACCCGGAATTAATGGACATGCTGCACCTCAGAAAATCCAAATCAAATCGAGCTACTCGCTCGAGAGACTTGAACCTCAGCACTGAAATAAATAGGACATGCTAGAGGGACAGATTCATAACCCAGAGGCTCCCTTCACTCTGGAATAAAATCCCAGTCCAGGTTAGGCAGAGTCCCTCATTGACTCTCTTCAAGAGGAATCTTGATGAGTGGATGAGAGATTGTAGGTTTACCCCGGGTATCACTTCTGTGTCACTGTTAGACAGAGGCACAGTATACTAACCTCGAAAAAGGGCATAGCAAAATTAATTTAAAATGGGTGGCGAAAGCCAAACACACTCTGGCTAGGCTTATAAATGCACTAGGGCAGATAGCTTAGTATGAACCTATGAACCTATGAACCTATATGACCCCAAACTATGCTAATTTAATAATGGTCTACTGGGAAATCTACATCCTTCCATTGATAAAAGTGTATAAGAAGATGAGTTTGTATTTACAATTTATTGACAATTTACTTCTTGTATGGAAGGTCTTCATTCATGAATTGGACTCACTTATGAGGGAAATGAACAGTAGCAATGACGTTTTTAATAGGATCATAGGATCATAGGAAGTTACTAGGCTAATGGCCCTTGGGGCTTTACAAGCCTAGCCAAGTTCTACTCTTGTTTCCATGATCAGCATCTATTGCCCCTGTCCAAGAGAGACACAGGTGGAACCCCGGGATGAATTTATGGTTACCCATCCAGTCATCCAGATTCCACTTAAAGAGGGCCAATGAGGTGCTCTGCTTGACATGAATTGTGAGTCTGTTCCACAGGTGCAGTAACCCCTGAGAGACAAACCTGCCCTTCCAGCAGGTTCTATTAATGTTACATACCAGGTTAAGGTCTTTAGACTGAATAACCTGTCAGCCATTGGACTTATGGATATGCAGCATTTCCAGTAAAGCAGAGTTAGAGATCCTTTATATGCAAGGCAGAGATCGCCTCTGAGTAGTCTGCATGAAATGGAGTAAAATGCCAGTGATTTCAACCGATCCACATAGGACAGTTTGAGAATACCTTGAATTCTCCTTGTGAGGAACCTTTGTGGTTCTGTGGAGACATGTTGATCAAAGGTAAGGTTGCTGTCAACCTGTGTACCCGGTTCTCTTACCACTGAGTGCATGCTTAGGGTGTTTCTATTGATGTGTGGTAGTTAGCAGGAGCATTGCTGTTATCAAAAGGGATGATAGTACATTTTTTGCACTGAGTTTAAGGCTGTGACTTTGGCATTGATCATCTGTTTGTGTAAGACCCTCTTATAGGATGTTGACATCATTTAGGGATTCTATGACTGCTCCCAGTTTGCATTCATCAGCAAACTTTGACAGACACAGACCTTTAGTTTTTGCTTATACTTCAGAGAAATAGATTCTGAACAGTAGAGGTCCAATGACTGATCCCTGCTGAACACCACTGGTTACGGGTCTGAAGTTGGAGGTGGATTCCCCTATTTTAACTGTATGGGTTCTATTGATGAGCCAGTTAGTGACCCACCTAATGATATAAGGGTTGATACCTAGCTGGGTGAGTTTGTCAATAATGCCTGAGTGGGGAATAGTGTCAAAAGCTTTGGCCAAGTCCAGGTAGGCTGTGTGCACAGTTTTACCCTCGTCCAGGGCTCTGGTGACTGTCTCATAGAAGTCCACCATGTTTAACAGGCATGATCTCCCGTTGTCAAATCCAAACTGAGTAGAGTCAAGTGTTTAGAGATTACCTATGTCTTTGTTGATAAGGTCCATGATTTGCTCCATGGCCTTGCAGATAAGGCTAGTCAGGCTAATATGTCTAGGTTCCTGGGGTTAGTAGAAGCACCACCTTTGTGTAAGGGGATAAAGATGGCTATTTTCCATTCAGCTAGGATGAAGCTGGTGTTTAGACTGAAAAGAGTACCCAAAGCTGTCACTAATCCTTGTTGGAGCCCATGTAGGATGCAGCCTGGAATGTTATCAGGTCCCATAGATGCCATGTTTTTGGGCTTAGAGAGGGTATTTACAACCTGGGGAGTGAAGTTTTCACAGAACCTGTCAGCTAACAGGTTTGCTATGTTAAGTTTAAATACATTACCATCTGAAAAAATGAAATAATTATTTTCACCTTAGAAAGCCCTTACATTTGCGGATTTTAGCATATAGATTTTTTAAATATTTTTATTTAGGTAAGAATGGGGTTATTACAGTTGTTAATTATTTTTCACCCTCTATAATTATAATTTTAATTATGCCATTTTTTCATCCTCACAAATGATTTCATTCATTTTTTATTATGATTTTGGTTAGAGTTCAGAAGGTGTTTTAACCAGATTTTGCATATATGACTTTAAATGGATAAGTGTAATTGAATTTTTAATTTAATTACAATTGTAATTAATGACATAATTATAAGACGGGAATGTATTTAAACTTGATTTCAGTAGTAGTTGAATGATTTTAATAAAGGCCCATTGTCAGGGTTGAAAGTTCTTGACCATTAATTGTTTCTTATTCCTTCTTTTTCAATGAATGTTTTCTGTGGCAATTGCTGGTCCTTATACTTTTTGCAACTCCTGATATTACACCACTACGTGAGCCGTTTGGGTTTTCAAGCTGGTTGTTGACTCTACGATTACTTGCTATGTGTTGTTATTTATGCAATAAGAATTAAAATCAAAGAGAATGCTTTAGGTAAACATTCTATGACATGTCCTAATTTAATTTTTTTTTTGTCATGGTTATAGATCTCATTTGACAGAGACGCAGACAATGAACTTGAATTTAAAGAGTTAAAATGGCAAATTCTGCTCCATGCATACTATAAACCTGGGCTCAGCAATAATGTCATCTAGAACTTGGTGTTATCCAGGAATCAAAATAGAAATAAATGTATCTGACATTGTTATATTACATTTCACCACACTGTAAGTTTTGTCTTTTAGGTAGATTTTTTTACAGAAACTTTTTTTATATAAGTTTTTACAGAAATGCTTGTTACTTTATTGGGTCATGTGACAAGAGAAGGTCTATTTAATTGTTCATTTTATTATCATCATTATGTTCAGATGAAGGCCAGAGAGGCTGAAAGTGCTAAACACTAATTCATTAAACTTGTTTAACAATTTTGAATGACCTTTCTCCTCTTTGGTGGCTTGGTTTTGATTTCTGTTTGTTATACCATTTTTTGGGTCTATCATTTGTTTTGATATTAGCATCAGAAATAATGTTATACTTTGCACCTGTATACATCTACTTCAAATTTTAATAACTCTGACAAACAGGCTTTATCAAAAAACAACAAGAAAAACCTAGCCAAGCTGGAGTTCTCACTGTGTGATACCATAAACCTCCTATAATACAGGCCCATGGGATATATGTAAATGACTCCTTAAGGACATCAAATGTTTCAACTATGGGGTGGAGCCAAGATGCTCAAGTAAAGACAACTAACTTTAGAGCACTGCAAAATTATATTTAAAAACAGGAAAATAATTATTCTTTTTATTTTTTTTTTCATAACTTATTTATAATAGTTGTGACTTCATTACTTCTGATCTTCATGTAAATGCATAACATTTTTTTTGTCATTTTTATCCTGAGACTGCTTCATCACATGATGATGAGCAACTCTAAGCATTCTCACACTGGCACATCTTTGAGAAAAGATTTACAACAAGTAACATCCACCCTTCATGAATTATCTCTGAAAATGGATGGTTTCCTAGAGAATCCAAAAAATCTTAGAACTGCTTAAAAGAAACATATATCTTCAAAGAAGTGTTCCAGCAACAACAAACTAACATTTCTGACATGGAAACTGCCTTGAATGTCATGGATGGGAGACTAAAAGCAGAAGAATCCCAAACGGATTTCCTTCTTAAGCAGAATACTTGGCTCCTTAACAAAACTGATGATATGTAAAACAGAGAAAGATGTAAATCAGAATTTTTGGTCTTCCAGAAAAATCTGAGGGTGATGATTTAATTTCCTTTCTGAACACCTGGACCCCCTGAAATATTAAATCTATTTTTTTAATTTCTCCACGTCTTTTGGGTTTCTAATACCATGACGGAAATGGACCCCATTCCTAAGTCAAAGTACAATTAGAGTTCATGAAATTAGTTTTGTTTCAATCTTTGATGTCAGCCAGAAGTGCTCTTCGCAGCACACACAATGTGCCCAGTAATTACTTCTTCTGCAATTCATATGGAGATACGTGTACTGGTAACATATCTAAATGCGACTGTAGATTTTTTTTATACGACCCATTGCTCTTACTACTATTGGAACTGTCTGGGTATCTTTCTTCCACATTACTCTCATTTCTACCTGCAAATCCTGATATTTTATGACTTTGTGTCTGTCTCTATGCAAGACACTGTAGTCACTGGGTGTAGCAATTTCAATGATCAATGCTACTTTTGCCTTCTTTTCATGGACCATTATATCTGGATTTCTCACACTTGTCTTTTGAAATGTTGGTAATGGGAGATTCCATGGATTGTAGACTTCATCATTTCCTGTGATGCATTGTGGCACGTTTACAGTGTTTTTGATCCACTTCAGTATACTAATGTTTACACAATCCCCAGTGTAACAGTCTTGCCACATTATTATGCCTTTCAATATACAGTCCCTCAGCCATTAACTAGCAATAAGGTGTGTGCTGTTTCCAATTCTGTTTTACAAAACCTGCATTTGTCTGGTTCTCCCACATGTTCAATGGACCTTGTAAAGCACCGTGTACGTAGCCCACTATCATGGATCACTAATATTAATCTTTTATATTTTACTTTGAATTTGCCTCTCCTTAACCATTCCTGTGTTTGATCCTGATCAACATGGGGTTCTTCCAGAAGTTTTCTATACTTGAAACTATTTATGTATTTTCCACATTTCTTACCTTTTCATCTGATCCTTCACCTTATATTTTTTCTTTTGCTTTTTGGCACATTCAGTTGCTGCCTGATTTTTATCTACTTCTGGTTTGATTTCCATTCCTGCTTGATGCTGATATGCTTCTGCTAGAATAAGCATGAAAGTCATCTTAGATTTATTCTCTTCCATGTTTCAAAACTTTCACTATGTTTGGGTCTTGTGAGGTCAGCAGATATGTGTGCAGTCCTATGATTGCAGATCTATACATGTAATCAATTTCAAGGAGGCCCATACATCCTTTGGAACATGGGATGTATAATCTTGGTATGCAGTGATTTTTATAAATCATTTGACGAGCATAACACATCCTTCTTGTTTTCCTATCTAATCTATCCAACACCTTTTGGGGCCAGTCAATCACTCCAAAATTGTAAGTTAGGACAGGAAGAGCAAATTGTTTTTTATCTTGAATTTTGTTCCTAGATGTCAACGCTGTCTTCAGGATTAATTTAAGTCTTATAAAATATTCCTTACTGAGTTTTATTCACATTTGTGTATGTCTTATTGTTGATCCTTCATCAGTTCCCAAATATTTATACACTCTCTCTTGCTCAAGTTCTTTTATATTACATTCTTGTCCCAAACTGATGTTTTCTTGGTGCTGCAGCTTTTCTGCTTTAAATGTTGCTTTTGCACATTTATCAAGACCAAATGACATTCTTATATGTTCTGAGAAAGTTTTGGCTACTTGCAGTTTTGCTTTCAGTTTGTCATCTGATGAGCTATACAGTTTTAAATCACCAACAAAGAGAAGATGAGAAGTCTTTATATCTTGTTGTTTTCTAGGAGCCAAATTATAGTCATGGCCTAATCTGTTAAGTAGACAACTTAATGGGTTAAGGGGAAGGGAAAATAGCAGCGGTGACAGAGAGTCACCCTGGAGTATCCCCTTTTGGGTTTTTATCCCTGGAATAATAATTTGTTCTTTATCATGGCTTAATTGCAAAGTGGTCTGCCACTGTTTCTTGGTCACTGTAATGTAATCAATCAGTGTAGGGTGTATCTTATACATTTTTAAGCACTCTTTTATCCATGAATGTGAGATACTGTCAAATGCTTTTTTATAGTCAATCCCTGCCATACTTAGATTCTTCCACTTTTTGCAGTTCTCCACTATGACTTTATTTAGCAACAAAATGATCCTTTGCTCCATATGACTTTCTTTTATTGCCCTTTTGTTCTATTGCCATGATTGAGTTTTCTTCTAAATGACTATAAACTCTGTCTGCATCAATTCCAGTGTATAGTTTATATGTTGTTGGAAGGCACCTACTGGTCTATAATTTTTAGGGTAGATTGCAGGTTCACTCTTAAGGAGGAGCATTATTTTTCCTGTAGCCAGGTTGGTCTTTGTTCAGGGTGCTCATATATCTAATTCTTACTCATGGCTAAATCTTCATGCAAAGATGTTAATACTTTTATCCAGAAGTTAGGTTTTCCAATTAGAGTATTTTCTTAACTTTGTTTCAATCTATCTGGCTGTTATGTCATCCCATTTCATATCCTGTACCTTTGAACATCTTACTCTTTGTTTTACTTCTATCAATTTAGCATCTTTGTTATGTTCCACAGGACCTTCATAGATACTTCTCCAAAATGTATCAATTTCTTATTTTTTGAGTGGTCTTTAAATTAATTTTGCCTTGTTTTCCAGTTCTGATTTGCAGTAGTACATGATAGATCCTGATTTGTTCTAATACTGTGCATTGCTTTTATCACGCTTGTCTTTCTAAGTATTTTTGTTGATCTGTTCCCTCTTCTATACTCTTCTAACAGTGACACCTTATTTTAATTGCTTTATAATTTTCTCTATTCGATACTTCCATGATGGTATTCAATTTCTCCCCTTCCTTTCCCTCACTACCCTGTGGTTTTGTGGTAGAAGTTTATATGTTGTTAATTTAGCTGCACAGTAATATATCCTGTTTATTTCTGTTATATTGCATGGATCTCTATGGACAGTCCTAATTACTGGGTTCATTTGTTTTATCAGCCTTCTGACTTTTTGGGTTTTATTGACTTTCCACAGTCTATTTCTTTTATTGATCTTAACATGTCTATCTATCTCTATTAAATCAAGTAACTCTTCTCTTAGCTCATTTTATTCTAAACTGAGGGCACATTTTTTGTTCTCCTTTTCCTGCAGACATTCTATAGAAAGTTCTATAACATCTTTCTGTGGCACATTCTCTTCAGTTTCATCCTGTGTCATATGTTGCTCTGCCATATGGAAACTCACTAACCTATCACTCATCAACATTGACTGTGTCAGAATTTCAACAGTTTCCTGTTCCTTCCCTTGCTGTCTAGCTTCAAGTGGACATTTATACTGGTTTCCTGTGGAAGGCTCCAAATATGTTCATATGGCAACTGACCTATTGCTTCCTGTTCCACTGGTTTCTCCTTAATTTGGATGTCCATTGCTCTATCCTGCTGTGGTGCTTTCTGAATTAGATTTTCTACACTGAATCTTTCACTTTGCAGGTACTCCATAATCTCAGTTTCTATTTCTTTAACTTCTCCATTACTAATCTCCTTTTCTGCTTTTTTCTTTGTCTTCTTATTTTTTTGTATTGTAAAGCTTTCCATGTCTGGATTCCATTGCCTGTATTTCTCTTCAAATATCTTTGGTGCTGCTCTTTTTGTATTGATTAATTTTGTTTTCTACTTTGCATAAATATTATACCATATTAAATCTCTTTTTCTTTCCTATGTCCATATTTCCTCTTCAGATGTCTCCTGATCTTCCTGTTTCTCCTTACTTTGAGGACAAGTACCATCATGCTGTACTGTAACCTGTGTTAGAACTTCTACAACAAATCCTTCACTTCACATGCATTCCATAACTTCAGCTTATATTTTTTAACTTGTATTTAGCTAATCTTCTTTTCTGCATTCCCTCTTTGTGATATTTTTTATTGTGAAATTTTCCATATCTTGATGCCTTTGCCTGTGTTTTTCTTCAAATGTCTTTGGGGCTGCCTTTTTTGAATTGATTAATTTGGTTTTCGACTTTGCATAAATATTGTCCCATATCAAATTTCTGTTTCTTTTCCATGTCCATATTTCTTTTTTATACTTTTCAAAAATCTCCAGGTTTTGTTGTTTATATTTTCTCACTTCCCCTGATGCTTCTTTTTCCAAACAGATCAAAGCTTCTTGGTCTATAAAATGTTTTTCACAAACCTGTTGTATTAATGAACACAAATTTTTATTTGAAGCTTCTGACAGTTTTTCTTGTGGAAGTATTTTTCTTTCCATCAATTTCTCCCTTAATCTTTTTGTAAATCTTATGCCTGGAAATTCTGGGCTTTTTGCATAATAGTAACAATACATAATTTATTTCTTATCTTCAATAGTCCAGTCTATCATCTTTATTCTTTGGCCTATTAGCTTTTGTGAGTTTTGTGGACTGCTATGTCCTTCTACAATGGGGGGGGGGGGGCATCCTCCCCCTGGGCTTGACCTTGTCCCATTGCTGGAATGTTTTCATATTTTGAGGATTCTACACTGTCATTTTTTTACATTCCTGGCATCAGGAGGGTTTCTCTTATGGTATCAAAAGGACTCATAGAGCTATAGGCAAACCTGTTTCACCTTCTTCTTCTCCACCAAGATCCATTGTAAACAAATTCTTATGATATATTAACAAAGAACTAATACTTACATCTGCTTGGAGAAAAGGTCCTTTGATGTAGAACCTAATCAGATTTGACAATGATTACTCAAAAAATGTATGGGCTTCAGGAAAATTTGCTGGCCCTTGTTAAAACAAAACAACATTAAAGTTCAAATAATGTATCCAGATAAAATTAAAATTCACTTGTCAAATGAAATAAGAATCATTAATAACTTAGATGAAGCTTTTACATTCAACAAAAAGAATAATATTATTCCTATTTTAGAAGACATGGAGTGGTCATCTTCTTCCCTGAAAAGAGCTTTGGAAAAAAATCCTGGATTGATTTAAAGAAAAAGAAACAAAAGACAGAGTCTACATCAATTAATACTAGCAAAACTCTTAAAACATCAACCTCAAAATGACTTTTTATTTAAACATTTTTTTTCTTTATTGTATTAATATTCTTATCTGGGATTAGAATACCAACCACTAAAAGTCAAACTTAGAACCAAATATCTTTCAAATCCCTTCTTCAGTTCTACTAACTTCAAAAAATTATTCACTATTTTATTTATACCTTTTACTACCAACCTATACTTCGTTATCTTATCCACATACTCAAACTCTCACAGCTAATCTCACTTTCTTAAAGGATTATTAATAGTTATTTACTAAGCATCCACATGGACTTGTGTTTTTATTGGGTTACATCAGCTTGTTAAGATGTTGGATGTGTTATCGTGGGGTAATATGTTTTATTTGTGTTGCTTGTGATTGCAAAGTGACTTGCTCTGTCTGGTGGTGTAGTGAACTCGATGTCTACATTTTTTTTCTCTGATTGCTGCCTTTAAGTTAAATAACTCATTTGTTGTCTCTTGACCATTAAACTCAGAAGAGACTTTTTTTAGAAGCGTTTACATTAACCTCAGGATGCTGCATGAGCTGGTCCTGCAGTCTTGGTGCTTGATTTGCGGTTGATGGTTGTATTTGACATACTCTGTTGAGATACTTTCAACAGGAAACAATAAGTATATATTTTATAATGCTTTTCCTGTGTCACAGTGGACCAGGATTACTTCCTTTTCCCATCAAAACAAGCACTTATTTATTTCATATATTGAGTACACTGACTTTTTTCTTACAGGAAGGGGAGAATGAAGGGATGGTATTAAACGGATGCTATAATTAAGTGCTGGCATCCTATCTTTTAGTTTCTTGGCTTCCATTTTCAATGTATAGTTACAAAAGCCACATAAAAACACTCTATTCATTTCAGAATCTCAGAATTTGGTCTACTTATAATAAATAACGATTAAGAGTTATTAAATAATTTAATAAACAAGATGCTAGAGAAGAGAGGAAATTAGCTTCACTACTCATTTCTTTCAGTTACACAATAAACACTATCCCACAGTTTTTTCTTTCACTCTTCAGTACACATTACAGGAATAGTGGAGACGGAGAAAGTGAAAGGGGATAAATGTATATAAATTCATTTTCAAACAGTTCATTAATAATTATATATTTAGACCCCTTGATTTTTCAAACACTTCATTAACAATTATATATTTAAATCCCTGATTAATATTGAATAGAACCTTTCAGCATTTATTCTTATTATAATTTATGCCATGATTATATATGTACATTATAATTGGTTTTATCCATCATTTAGGTTATGTAGCATTTACATAATTAACATTTATCATCATTATTAAAATAAGGAAAGGAAAGTGATGGGGAAGGAAAGGAGAATTGTGTTAAGAGAAAGTAAATGAGATATGGTAGCTTCACATCATATATGTTAAAACTTACTAGTAGTTTCATTCCTTTTTAATGTGTTACTTGTTAGCTATCAGTAGAAAATCATGAAATATTCAGGTAATACTGTATGATAATTGTTCCTGAAGTATGTCCTTAAAGTGACAAAACAAAGGTGAGGTGCTCAAATAGACCAGGAAACTAATTTCAAAACAAAAACAGACACCAATGGAAGTGGAATAAACAAACAAAAAAAAAACGTAGTGGAAACGACAGCTGATTTATTCAATACATAAATGCACAAACTTCACGGTGTTTTCATCCACCGGACTTCATCAGATGTATCAAATATTTTAAGCTGTAGCTTACCTATTTATAACCCTTCCCACCATTAATTAATTAACCATTTAATAGTTTAATCCAAGTAATTAAAACAATTAAAATAAACTCATCTATCATCATTTGTTCCTATATACACTTGCTTTAGAATGTAATATTATAATATAAACCAAGTGTGTAAAAACTTTCCACGTAAAAACCATTATAAACTGTCATACAAATTTATAGGAAATTGATGCACACATAAAAATACTAACAAAGAAATAATGAAAACTAATATATTTAAAATGTCCATAAATATTCCTATGAAAGTTAGTTAAAAACAATTAAAAAGAATTTCATACAGGAAGATTTATAAAAAACATATCCTTGTTAATATACTTTTTTCCAGTAGGTCTTAGGTAGATTTGCCCCAATTTTGGGATGGAAACAGGTTGAGGTACAACAAGGACAGAAGACTGAGGCGATATTTGGGGGTAATTATGTTTTGTATTATAATCAGAAAACCCCTAAGATTAGAAACATTATTACACAACATTGGGATAGGTTTAGCTGCTACTCAGAATTGGAGAATTTATTTAAAAATCCATTAAAATTCACTTACAAAAAAGGTAAAAATCTTAAGGAACTATTGGAGAAAAATTACAAAAGACCTACCAGAAAAAAGTTAGATACGTTTAAGTGTGGAACATGTGCCCAATGTCCATAGATTTTGAGGCAGGATTCAATATACATTCTGGATAGGCAATATATGATTAGGAGTGGTAGTTTTTCCAACTGTAACAGTGAAGACTTGATATACTTAGCCCTATGTAAAACATGTGGTGCATTTTATGTTGGAAAGACCACCCGCAAATTGA
Source organism: Protopterus annectens (assembly GCF_019279795.1). Classification (NCBI taxonomy): domain Eukaryota; kingdom Metazoa; phylum Chordata; order Ceratodontiformes; family Protopteridae; genus Protopterus; species Protopterus annectens. The sequence continues at coordinate 211,138,790 of NC_056737.1, read as the reverse complement.
AAAGAAAAATATATGAACATTTAAATGCCATCAGGACACATGATGGCAATAATGCAATATACAAACACACTTTGACATGTGCTGGAGCAAAATGTTTTTTTTTTGTTATTGAGATGGTACATCAAGACAATGGGGGGACCTTGGGAGACTAGAATAGAAGTCAGGGAAGTATATTGGCAGTTACTGCTGGAAGCTAACAGACTCCCAGGTCTTAATGAGCATATATCTATTACCCCCATTTTAAGGATGAGGGCAGCTAAATTATAGGGTTTGTTGCATAAACCTGATTTAAAGCATTCCTTCTATTCATTGTTTACACCATAAGGTTTTAAACATCGATATTTTGCACATATTTTTACGGACAAGTATATCAACAAGAATATGTTTTTTATAAATCTTCCTGTATGAAATTCTTTTTAATTGTTTTTAACTAACTTTCATAGGAATATTTATGGACATTTTAAAAGTATTAGTTTTCATTATTTCTTTGTTAGTATTTTTATGTGTGCATCAATTTCCTATAAATTTGTATGACTGTTTATAATGGTTTTTTAAGTGGTAAGTTTTTACACACTTGGTTTATATTATAATATTACATTCTAAAGCAAGTGTATATAGGAACACATGATGATAGATGAGTTTATTTTAATTGTTTTTAATTACTTGTTGGATTAAACTATTAAATGGTTAATTAATTAATGGTGGGAAGGGTTATAAATAGGTAAGCTACAGCTTAAAATATTTGATACATCTAATGAAGTCTGGTGTATGAAAATGCCGTGAAGTTTGTGCGTTTATGTATTAAATAAATCAGCTGCCGTTTCCACAAGTTTTTTTTTGTTCATTTATTCCACTTCCATTGGTGCCTGTTTTTGTTTTGAAATTAATGTCCTTAAAGTGGTGTCATTATAGAAATGAAATATTTTATTTGATTTAATGGTATTAATTTTCTAAATTAATTATTATATAATATCACTTGGTTCCTGATTTACACATTTTAAGATTTAGCTTTGTACACATCAAAAATAGCCATACATGCTTGTGCTATGAGTTCATGTTTCCCTGTGACTTTCTCATGGACTCAGCTTATGATACTGTTTAAGTTCAATGATAGTTATTTAAATAATTTCCTTAGAATATTTATAGATAGTTTATCTTTAAATCATTTCTCATATTATTAATTGGTAGAGTAGATGACAGTGTGAGAGATGAGTCGATTAATATATATGTTTCACTAACTTGTTGCTTCATTAATAATGAACAATATCTCCATATTAATAAGTTTAACTATTCAAGAATATTACTAACTGTATATCTTTATTTTTTTAGTTATTCCAATTATATGTTAACATTAATAGCAGATCTGAAAACATAACTTATACTTTTAATATCACTGTTAATATTAAATAGTTATATTTATATATTACTGATAATTTCTTTTTGGTTTTGGTTAAGTAGCATCATCTTATAATTATCTTAATTATGTCAACTAGTCTCCATTATTTCTCCATCTGCAAACTCAAGTCTGTCATAGTTTGTTAGTTATATTAGTTAGTCCGGTAGATCTTTTGCTCATCTATTTGACTAGAAATGTTGATAACTCCATGGTTGATGTTAAAGTTTTATATTTATATTGTAACAATGATATATTTATTATTTCTATCATTCTTCTTCTTATTAGGCCTGGATTATTATTTCTTAATTCCTAGTTATTAATAGTTTTGTTTTATTTATAATAACTTATTATTCATGTTTTACCACCCTAGTTTACGGTAGAGATAGTTATTGGGGAATTAGCAATAATTATGGATACTGTTAAACTTCACCTACATATAAATGGACTTAACATTATTATCCTTAAATGTTAGTGGTTTAAATAATCCAAGGAAAATATCAAATGTGTTAAGATATCTAAACAACAACAAAACCCAAGTGGTTTCCTTCAATAAACACACTTTAAAATAACTGAAATGGATATTTGGAACCCTGGTAACTTTTTAGCTCTTGCACAATATTCTTATAAATCTAAGAGAAGAAGGGTCATGATATTTTGGAAGAAAAATACTGTTACCCCTCAAATAATTTATGCATATGAAGATCAAAATGGTCTTTTTACCCTTATTATTTTAAAGTTTAATAAGATAATATGGACTTTGGTAAATATCTATTGGTTTCCTGGTACAGAGAAAAATTTGCTAAATACATCTAGACCTCATTATTAGCATTTATAAAGGTAATTTAATACTGGGGGAGATTTTAATTGTGTTCTGGAAAACTCTGACACCACTAACAAAAGAATATTAAGACTTCCCCCACTGCAAAAATATTTAAAAAAATGATTGATTTCTTAATTCATATGATACTTTTCATATGAAGGACACTAAATTTTTACTTTTTTTTCTCAACGGGACTATAAATATGGCACTGAAACTAGAATAGATAGAGTTCTGGTTTTCTATGATTTGAGTTCAAAAATTTCATATTTTATTGTTACTGTATGTCCTATATTTGACCATAACACCCTTATATTTAAGGTCCAAACTGATTTTAAAAGATTATGCTTTTTAACTAGAATTCCATCTTACATAACTAAAATCAAAGATTTTAAACCATGGCTAATTTCCAATTTTAACTTTTTTCTTGAAACACATACATCTTCAGATATCAACATAGATAATCTGGGACTTCTTAAAAGCTTACATTTATGGTAAAACCCTAACTTGATATAAGAATAAAATCAAAGAATGGGACTCAGAGCTACAAAATATTAAATCTGAACTATTAATAGCTAAATCCAAATTTCCAACAATAATAACTCTAATATAAGTAACTTAAAAGAATTAAACAAACAATATCTTGACATTTTATCTCATAAATTGAATCTGGCAATGGAAAGAATAAAAATGAACCTCTATCTTTATTGCCTAAACACATGCATAATTTATCTATGAGAGTTAAAATGTATTCAAAAACTAACAATATTGTTAAAATAAGACATGAGGGGTGTAAGGAAAACCTCTCTGATATTGGTGACATTCTTGATGCTTTTAGGTATCATTACACACGTCATAATAAGGTAGTTAATACAGATGTTAACACTTCAAATTTAAATCTAGAATCTCCTAATATTAAGAAAATTCCAGCGGAATTAAAAAATAAACTCCAATCACATATTTCCTATAAAGAAATTATGGACAACATTAAGACATTAAAATCCAATAAAGCTCCAGGAATGGATGGTATAATAGAAATCTATAAACTTTTTCCTCCTTCTATCACAACATTTTTTTCCATAAAAAAATGAATACAGTTCAATCAGAAGGAATGATTCCTCCTTCTTGGAATGTTTATTAATTATTCCCATCATAAAAGAGAATAAAAACTCTCAATTTTGTGCTTCTTATAGACCCATCTCTCTTCTAAATATTGATTATAAGATCTTCATGTCTATCATCACTGCTAGACTAAAAGAACCCTTAGCTGATATAATCAATTATGATCAAACAGCTTTTTATACATAAAAATGCACTCAATACAATATTAGATGTATATTAACCCTGATAGGTTTCTTAAATAAGGAAAATTAAGAAGCTCTGATAATTGGTTTAGATATTGAAAAGGAATTTGATTTATTTATTTAAATTTCTAAATTTATTTGATTTCCCCTCCTCATTTGTTTCACATTTAAAGAATATTTATAATAATAACTTAAATTGTGTTAAACTAGGTCCTTTTACTTCAGAATTCATTCTTCTAACTAAAGGTACTAAACAAGGATGTCCTTTATCCCCAATCCTATTTGCTCTTGCTACTAAAATCTTTGCTATTCTAATCTGATATAATCCAACCATTATTGGTCTTGATGTATATAATCAATATTCCTCCAAAATTGTTATTTGCAGTTGATGTCTTACTAACACTACCTAATTCAAGAGTAACGCTCTCAGAATTGGAATCTTTGGTATATTTATTTCATTCTATTTCTGGCCTCCACTTTAATCAATCAAAATCTAAATATGTAATATTAAAAAAAGAAGAAAGTTCAAGTTTGTAAAAATCACATTATTGGGGAGCAAGCCACTTCTCTTGATTACCTAGGTATTGTCTTACTTATCACTATAGAAGAGCCAATAATAGCTAATGATAATAATACTATAAAACTAATAGAAAATCTTACTGATAAATGGAGTAAAATTTTTATTTCCTTTGAAGATAGAATCTAGTTAATAAAAATTATTCCCCTATTCAAAATACTATATATATAGTTCAAGCTCTATCTTTCCAGAAAAATACCTTATGAATGACATAAATAAGCTCTTATTAAAGTTCCTCTGGTTTTGTAATAAAAATAGAATTGCTTTTTTTCATCATATCAGACCATGGGATCAAGGAAGAATTAATTTCCCAGATATTGACATATATATTAAAGCTTCAGTATTCATAATCATTTTGAACTGGGTAGATTCAAATTATATATATATATATATATATATATATATATATATATATATATATATATATATTTCTAAGTGGAAATCCTTACATTAAACTACTTCACAGAATGATAATAATCTTCCAGGTAAACTAAATCAACTAATATATATTTGGCATTTTCTTTGTTATGTTACACAATATAATACTCTTATGCCTCCAAACTCCAGCTTTATAAATTCTATATTTAATAATTTTAAGAAATATATTCTCTCTAGTGTTGATACTGAAATCTGGTTTGAAACTTTAATTCCCTTTAGTATTACCAAAATTGTTTTGATGAAGTTCATAGCAACATATTTATTTCTTAGGAATCTAAAAACATTATTTGTTGGTATCAGTGTTTTAAAGACCTCATAGTCAAAGCAATTCATCAAGGATTTTGATTTAGATGCTCATAACTGAGTTATCACACTTTGTAATAGTAACCATTCTCGTGATCTTTGTAGAATCTTTAGCAACTCAAATAAATTACCTATATGAAATTATCTACAATAAATCAAAAATGGAAAAATCTAACTTCAAAATTACATAAAATCTTTATAAAATGCAAAACAAAATTACAAGATAAATACTGGAATCATATTATTGTGGGTCACACTTCTTATCTACCTCATGAGAATAAATCTCAAATGTTATCTTCTGTCAAACTTATATCTTTGTCACAATATTGGTGTAAATAATACAAAACTATTAATAACTTGGACATTTTTGCATACAGCATTCCTAACCTCAAATAATAAATCAAAAATTGGTAAAAATAAGAATATCCATTGTTGGAGGTGCATGCATGAATATAAAGCTGATTGGATTCATATTTTTTTTATATCTGTCCTCTGTTACATCAGTTCTGGTGTGTCTTAGATGATTTTTTAAAAGCTTTGTTTTTTGACTCATTTTCATTATCAAAATCTTCAATTGTATTTAATGTTAGCAATGGTCTTGCCTTAAATAATGACAACCTTTCCCTACGTTGGAGTATCCTTGCTGTTACAAGGAAAAGCATTACTAGAAAATAGAAATACACTGCTGCACCACTTTTTGAAGACTTTTTTTCTTTTCTAAAGGAAACAGCTCATAAGAAAACCAAAGTTAAAGAACACAAGATCCATCCTAAATCATTTATCAATAATTCTTTGAAAAAGTGATATTACTCATTGATGTTTTTCAGCTAAATCCTGATTCTCTTGAATGAAAATTTAAGTTGTTATACATATTTTGTATTTCCCTTCTAGGAATGTGACTATTAATTTTATTTCAGGTGTGTGTGTGTGTGTGTGTGTGTGTGTGTGTGTGTGTGTGTGTGTGTGTGTGTGTGTGTTTGTGTTGTGTGTATATATATGTATATATATATATGTATATATATATATATATATATATATATATATATATATATATATATATATTATATAGTTTACTTTCTACTTTCTTGTTTAATAATTTCATACTATTTATTTTATTATAATGTATTAATTAATTGTATTGTTAACAGGAAAAAAGAAAATAAAATGTCCATGACTTTTTACTTTTTCTTTTTAAATGTTTATGGACAGATTCAAGCCAACAAAGCAAAATGCCACTGACTGTGGACATGTACAAACAGGCTTTATCATTGTTATTTATAGTATTCACACTGCTGTTCTTATGCTTATACTTTGCTTCTCATCTAGTTCAACAATATGTACATCATTCAATTTTATTTCATTTCCACGTTTACTTTTCTTGACAAAATGATTAAACCCTGTGCATAATCGGCCTAGCCAATTGTGAGAGTTTTACCTTTGGCCATGCTTGTGATTGTAGCCAGATGATGAGGCCTACTCTACACATGTATCCAGGAATCATCTAGGATAGCCTTTCTGGCATGATTTTTAATTCCACTGCATTTTTCAACATGAATCTTCCCTTTAACAGCAAAAGCCATCTAAACATTTGCAAATTAGTTAGTTCAGTTGGCCTGCATATACCCAGTGTATTTTTTACTCTTACATCATACTACTTTGGCAATTTACATCTGACTTGATCATTCAAGATGACAGCTTTCTCTTTTATTAGTGATAGAAGTAAATCACCAAAGTCATTCTGTTTCCCGGTCTTCATCTCTCATTCATAGTGAGAATACAAGTGTCTGGTATAAGAAGTGTTTTCATTTAGCTCACTGTAGGCCTAGAATTTATTTTTTATTGCTGGTAGTTTTTTTCTTCTTAAGTTTAAAATTCTCAAGTGCCTTCATTGCTTCATCATCTGCAATGAGTCACAACATTTCATACTGCACTTTTTACAGTCTTATCTGTAAATCTGCTTGCAGTGAGGGGGAGCTCAAATTTCTAAATCCTCAATTAGCAGTTCTCAGACAAGATGTTTCAATACTGTAACAGCATCAGTGGCTAAAATATGGATATATCATATCAAAATAGAGAAGGCAGTGATGATTTCTTTTCCAGATGGCAACATTCATGAGGCAGATGTCAGCAAATATAACTACTGTTCAAAATAATTTAAAAAATTATTCTTACAGAAAATAACAAAATTATATATATATATATACTTAAGATGATTATTTTCTGAAAAAACTGTGAACAGAAAATGTGACAGTGTACAGAAAAATGCAGATTTTTTTCAGCATGACTATTCACAGTTCAACATGGATGCTAAACAGAGACGTCAAAGTGTCAGAAAAAGTAAGATTTATTCTGACACCCTGAATATTCAGTGTATTTTTCTTACATCTTGTAATATCTTGCATATAAAAGAATGAATACCAGAATCAGTAAAAATAAAGAGGCAGGTGCCATCCATGAATAAATAAATAAACAGTCGCACCTGGTTTCAATAGAATGCAACTAACTTTGTGTCCAGTATCATATAACAGAGATTACCTGTCAATATGTAGCGCTTTAAAGATTATGTTACTGATATTGTCTATGGCAAGTGAGTAATCTGAGAATGAAACATTATTTAAGAATCAAATTCACTGTTTAGAGTGGGTATATATGAAGAATATGTAAATAAAAATCTTTTCTAAAGGAATGGATGCAAAAATATGCAACTTTTTGCTAATTATTTAAAAAAAACATTTAAAAAATTCTCCATGCAAACATATGAAACACAGAAAAAGAGCTTTGTTTCAGTTATGAATTCAGCTATGAAAATATGTTTAAATATATAATATGGCACCCTACCATATGTGTTAAAGGCTGTAGGGATTTGACTGGAATATAAAAGGAAGCAAAATTATTGCAACTTTAAGAAGCAGCAGAAATATAGAAAACATAGGCATTGTGTGGAGTAAAATTTCAGTAGCTGTGACAAATAGAAAACTTCACAAATATATAACATAACATAACACACAAAGACTAAAGGGTCTGAAAAACAAAACAGATGCAACTCCTATGAAAAAGTTATGAATTATTTTAGTAAGAAAGGATTTCTTCCAAGACAAAGAATGAAGTTTTCCTTAAGGGGGGAACCTAAACATGTTATCTACTTTAATGTTTTTTACTTAGGCATAATTTTAAAACACAATAAAGTAAGTAGTTGCACATGTAGTACATATATGCATACATACAATGCTATATGGTATATTTTACACCAGTGAACCTGCAAGTAAACACCAGAGGTTTAATAGTATCTTTCAAATACAATTTTTAAAAAGGTTTAGCAAATGTTGAAGTGTTGTTCTGTGTCTTATAATCTCTGAAGAATTATTGGTACATGTAAAGGATTTTTGCTAGTAGAGGTAAAAGCAAAAACACTGTAGGCCTTAAATATAAGGACTCCTTGTGTACCGATTCAGCCACTGTCTCTAATTTCTTATAATTCAACTATTTTCTCAGTGTTGAATTTAGACATGGTAAGGCCTTAAGCAACAGGAAACTCTAAAGGCCCTATTTGGTAAGTGCAAACAGAAAATAAGATTTGGTGTAGATATGGAGGCAGGGGATTTTTTTCCTTTAGAACTTCAAAAAATATGCCCAAAGTTATTCAGGCAAAATATATTTATTAATAAGAAACTAATTTATGGAGAAATTCATGTATGCAATTATAATAAAATGTAACAAATTAAAATGATTTTGAAAATTTTACTGGTCCCTTTAGACTATAAGACATTAAGCTAAGATTTTTTTAGCATATGCTAAATCAGGCCATAACTTTTCCATTCCTCCTCTGTTTCATCATGCTGAATTGACCTTCCAGCTCTTCCATGTGTGTATATACTACTAGCATGTGCACTGATGACATTGTTTTTACTGCAGTAGGCATTATTTCCTGATATACTTACATTGCACATGACACTGGGTTAGAATTTTTTGGGGAAAAATTGTGTTCATAATCCACATTTTCAAATTCTGAGAGAAATACTGTTTGGCCTTTGACTGACTGAGTTTTCTAGAACATTTTCATCATTGACAATTGCTGTTACCAACAGGTGCCTGGTATTGCCATAGGGGCTGTACTAACCAGTGTTCTTGCAAATTTGGTTTTGAAAATTAGGAAATTAGTTTTTTTGGTGGTATTAGCCAGCATGGACTCCATGGACAACTTTGATGCACTGTCAGGTAATACTGCTGGGCCAGAAATGGAGTTTCAAAAGCTTAAGGAAGAAGTTGCAGTTCTCAAAGGAGAATTAACTAAATTTATCAAATTATTGACCTCCAAAGAGGCTAATTTGGCTGTTTCTGCTGGTTCCAGTGTTTCTGTGTCTTCCACTCATTCTCTGGTTGCCTTGGTAACCAAAATCTACTTAGGCAGGGTGTACAGCCTGCTGGTGATGCTAGAGGGTGCTGTGTCATCATTGTGGAAGCTGATATTCATCATGGTGGATTTCTGGCTCACAGAGGCAACAATGGAGCTGTTTGCCATGGCTCAGTCCTGAACTCTATTAATAAGGATGTTTCTGGCATCAATGTAAGGTCTCTGAAGGCAGCCAAAGGTACTGATATGCTTTTCTCCTCAGAAATGAGGCTTAATAATAATTTTTTATCCACGCAAAGGGCTGAGGACTGTGAACAGGCTCCTGGCCTTAGAGTTGTTCAGTGTAATGTTCGTGGTAAATTTGGTGCTTTCATTTCTAAATCGTTTGTCTTCCAAGATATGACTGGATTTGGTAACATAAATCATGTATCGCAGACTGTTCAAGAATTTGGTTCTCTTAAGGACATGATTTTTTCTTCGAAAAGAGACTTTTTAAATACAAAAGTTTGCAAATGGAAATAGTGTATTTAAAACAATGTATCAATTTAAAAGTTATACCACAAGGTTTGAGAGTTTTTAAATGTCCCATTTGGTTTAGTGTATGATGCTAATATGATTGAAGACTTTATGTGTTTATTTGATAAATTGGAGATGCAACTTCTCAAAAAAAGCATTATTTTACAATGAACAGATGCAGGCTAAGATGGGCAAAGACCTAGAAGAATTAAATACTAATATTGTGAATGACTTGTTGTTTTCACAGTATCAAGATTTATATGAAAAAATCATTAGGGTAGAAAGGAAATGTAATGCATTGTTTTTAAACAAAAAAGAAAGTTAGAGAGGGATGTCAAATATTATCAAACCAAATCTGCTTACCCTACTGGAGAAATTTGTTCATGGCCCTGAAACACACAGTAATTCTGCTGGTGATGATTGGGATATGGCTGATGATATCTTCAGCGATTATGCTGAAGTTTATAATGAAATGGATGAAGGTGGTTGACAGGATTTTCAGGAATTAAGACTCAGAAAGGAAAGCAAACAGGAATCAGGAGAGGAAATACACATAGTCATGCAGTGCAAATTCAAAAAGGTTATCCCAACCAGGGGAGGGGCAGGAACAGATATTAATTGTTGGAGCTGAACATGTTTTGCACCTTTTTCAATGTTTTAAGATTTATAATTACACAGACAGGGTCATCACCAAAGATTTTTTTCCCTTTTTTCAAAAGGTTTTAAATTTGTTCCCTCCAAAATACTGGATGTTGCTGACTGCTTGTTAGATGTTCAGATGTATTCCAGAAAGTTCAATTTCCATCTCCTTTTCCCCCAAAATCAAGTGGGACCTACAAATGAGGCAAGTGCACACAAAAATAATTTGAAGAAAAGTAGGGTGTTCAATCCACCACTCCATCCCCTCATTAATGTTTTTGAGAATGCAGTGAAGGAAGACATGTATGAATTATGGGCTCAGAACAAGAAGTTTTATGCCAACTTAAGTCCTGATGAGAGAATTCTCATGAATCAACTGAGGGGGGACAAGGGACTGCATATATGACCCCTGACAAGGGAAGTGGTATAGTAATATTCAATTCAAGGGATTATGCCAACATTATGCAGAATATTTTATTCAATGAAGAGAATTATGTACAGGTTTCTAAGAACCAAATAAATATTGCATATCAACATGTTGACAGTTATTTAGAAGAATATGTCTTGGATAAATGTATTACTAATGCCCTCCTTAATTTTCTTACTAATTCCTATCCTAATGTGCCAGTTATATTCAGCATCCCAAAAATACACAAAAAAAAGCATCACTGAACACATTTTAGACCCATTGTTGCTGCCAGTGGCTCCAAAACACACAATTTGGCATTATTTGTAGATAAAATGACTAAGCATGTAGTGGAGAGAGCAATACATCTAGTCAAGGATTCCTGGGATTTTTTTAGGACAGCTTAAAAAAATATCCATGGCAGTTGATTTGGTATTTTTAACTACTGACGTGAAGGCTCTTTTTTCTTGTATTCCTAAGCAAGAAGGATTAGAATTATTTGAAGAGACACTGTTTACATGTTCCACCTTGAATCAATACAAAGTAAACCTGGTGTGTGAAATGATGGCACTTATTTTAGAGAATATTTTTTTATTATTTGAGAGTCAATATTTCCAACAAACAAGGGGAAGTTGCCATGGGGGCTGCCTTCGCCCCTATATATACAAATATAGTATTATTAGACTGGGAATTAAAATATGTAATCCACAAAGAATTTTGGGAGAGAATCTAGTTATATTGCATGTTTTTGGATGACATCTTTATTTTGTGGAAGGAAAAAGTGGAAGATATCCCTAGCTTTATTAACCCCCTGGACAAATCTACCTCATTTTTGGAATTTACTTATAGTTACAACACTAGAGGTATACATTATTTGGACACGACAATTTCCCATACACCTATAGATTTCAAATCTAATATATTTCACAAGAGTACTTTTTGTAATTCTTACCTTCATTATATGAGTAATCACCCACTTCCACAGAAAAAAAGCTTAGTGAAAGGACAAGCTATAAGAATTGAACACATGACTTCAGATTTGAATGATGTGAGGCAGGAATTTTTCACATTAAGGGATCTGTTTTTAGAAAGGGGATACCCAAAACAGATGGTGGAACAAATTATTGAGAAGTTATATGTATGATGGGGACAAAAATATAAGCCCCTCTTAAGGAATCTCCCATTTACTAACATAGCCCCTACAGATCCTGGTGAAACAAAGATTTACGAGCATGCATGTATAGTGCAATACAGTCCTATATGATATGAAGTGAAAAAACATATTAAAAAAGAATTGGGGTATATTTAGGGTGAATAATGATGTGTTAACTGCAGTGAGAGACAAACCAGTTTTTATTAGCAAGGTTGGCATGAATATTAAACAACTTATGGAAAATAAGGTGAATTTACCAATAGGGGGTGGGCATGGTGCAACACCCTGTGGGAGGTGCTCTCAATGTACTAATATTTTTAAAGCACTGCAAACCTAACTAGCTAATAAGATGGCATCTAATTTTACATTTAAGAAAGGTAATTGTTTTACCAGCAGAGTGGTGTACCTTGCTCTATGTGATACGTACAGCGGATTTTATGTTGGGAAAATGGAGAGGGCATTGAAAAGCAGAATCTATGAGCACATAAATTACATCAAAATGAAGAAGGACACAAATGCATTGTATAGGCATTTCTTCACTTGTTCCAATTTTATAGGTTTTTAAATTTGGTATTCTGGATACAGTGGACATAGATTCGAAGGGGGTGACTGGAAGAATCTATGAAACTTTAAGTATTTTAACATTATTATACGCATTACTGTGCTTGTTTTTTTTGAAACTTTAAGTATTTTAACATTTTTATATGCATTACTGTGCCTGTTTTTTTAGACATATGGTGAAGGTATTTAATATATAATAGTTTTCTATTTGTAGCAAGTTAGGTCAGTTTGAATATTAACATTTTGTTTAATTAATATTGTTCATGTGATTTTTTTCACGTGACTTCTTTTTTTACCATTTCATTGGCTCAGTTTTATGCATTATGTAACATACTGGTATAAGAACATTCTCAAATCAGTGTGCTTTATTCTGATGAAGTCTTCTATGTGAAAGACAAAAGGGATTAATCTTGGTGTGTTTTTACTGCAATAAGCGAAGTTCATATACAGGCTTGTTTGGTGCATTTTCTATTTGGTTTCTGGTCTTCTGTTATTCTCATTATGTGATGGCTTCTTATATGAAGAGAGAGAGAAACCTTTGACTCTTTTATGATAAATATAACATGTACCACATATTTTCCCAAGTTTGCATATAACATCTGTTAACAAAGTATTGTATTTTTAGACATTGTTATTATTTTAATGTAGCGTCTAGAAAGTTTTCTTCAAGAATTTATAGGAATAGCCTTTGTTAATAATTATTTACATTTCAAAGTTTTCACCTTTATATATCAAGACAAATGTTGTTAAAAACCATGTTAGAATGTCCAGACTCATAATGAATGATATAGAATTTTACAGTGGGGTTCAAGGATTTGATATTTTTTAAATGTAGTGACAGTATAAGTAATCCTTTATGGACAGAATTTTTAAACAATTCACATGTGAGATTCATTCCAATTACAATCATATTTTAACAAGTGGCGGTGTTACCATGATTACAAAGTTTATACTTATCAACAAAGTTTCAGTTTATGTATGTGACTCACTGTGTGTGTGTATGCTTATCTAATTTAGGTGGTATTTTCTGAAAACTGGAAATATGTTTTAGGTAATTATTCTTCAGTTAAATGTATAGGCAATTTACCCAGGTTTATTAACAAGGAGGGTTACTCTCTGAAGAATCTTATGGGGAGGAATTTTGTTAATTTACTGAAAACCAAAGGGCATGTTCATATTGGGTCTATATTATAACATCGAAGCTTCAGGTATTCAAATACCTAAAGATCAACATGTAAATAGTGAAAGTTGAAAACTGTGAACAGCCACTTCCACAAATTTTTTAACAGGGAAAAAAATTTGCTTGGCCGTTATGGGTAGTTTGCCCTTTTCTTCAATGCAGAGCAATCGCAGAGTAGGTATATTTAGTTGGGGAGGGTGTGGGGGCAAAGCCCCCCACTTGATTCGGGTTTGAAAGTTTTTTTTTTTTTTTTTTTTTTTTTTTTTTTTTTTTTGCGGCTAAGCAATTTCTTTCCCTGTGTGGAAGTGGTCGTTCACAGTTTTGAGCTTTCGTTATTTATGTGTTGAGCTTTAGGTATTCAAATACCTGAAGCTTCAATGTTATAACATAGACCCGTTCATATTGGTGTTGTTTTAATGAAGGCCACAACATTTACTTGTTACATCTGCATAAATTAGTAAAGTGACATTGTAGTTGTCAACAGCTGCTACAAAGCAAATGTGGCCATGTGTTCAGCATGAAGAGCTTTTTCATGAAGGGAAAAAACAGCAGGTTAAATCAAAGAATATATGAACATCAATACGAAGTGAAAACTGAAGACAAAAACAATGTAATTTTCAAACATACAGCAAAATGGTCTATATATAAAAATCTGTTTCCATTGATGGATAAAGTGCATATAAACATTAAAGGGGAGACACTTGAGCCTTGCTGGAATATAATGAGTTATTCTGGCAGTTTATTTTAAATGCATAGTATGAGCTATGTTTAACTGCGGTAGCGTTGTCGCCTCACAGTAAGACGTTGTCCTGTTCGATTCTCAGCTAGAGCGTCTTCTGTGCGGAGACATGCGTGAATGGGCGTACCTTCGTTGAAGGTTGTGCATCAGAGCCGGCAACTTGGTACGTAAAAATCTACTGCCAATCATTTAGCAGATTGGAGTCCCACTGTGGTGACCCCTAACCGGGAAAAGCCGAAAGACACAACAGTATGAGCTATGTTTAAATAAGAATATTAGTAGTATCTGAAACCACCTCCTTTAAGATGAGTAAATAGTTTGTTTTTTAGTTATTTTATATTTTGCTTTTTAAAATACTTTATTTTATTTAATAAAAAATACTGTTTTTCTTTATTATATCATCATTAAAAACCATGACTTCACTATCTGCATTTAAAGTATAGAATTTCTTTTAACCATTGTCATAAAGAAGGCTTTTGTTATATTTGGAAAGACAAAAGCACTTGACTAGAATAAAGTTAGCTCAGGGTTTCTTTCCATATTAGTGCTATTTAATTCCCTAACGGTAGTCGATACATGGTGGTTGAATGAAAGGCCATTGTCAATGAATGTACATAGGTCTCTAGGGATATCATTTATGCAGTAGTTGTAACTATGTTCTTGTTTCACAAAGAGTATAGTACTGCACTTTCTTGTTTTGAGATTGAATCCATGTTCTCAATACAAGGAATTTGTGTTGCTTTTGCATGGCATGCTACCAGTTGGGGAGGTAGTAAAAGTGTTAAGTTTGCAGACATCTGTAAACTTAGTGAATCAGAGACCCTTGATGTCCACTTTGACAGAAAGTGAAGTATATGCTGAAGAGGAGCAAACCTAAAGCAGAGTCCTATGGGATAGGATTGAGTACACACATTTTAAAGGTAAATGTGTCACCAGCACTGACTATGAGGGCTCTGTGAGTCTTTCATCTGTCTAGTGGGTTGCAAAGGGGTTGATCTTAGTATGAGAGGGGATTAAAGACCTTAGTTTGATCCTTGTAGACAGTGTGTACTGTTTGGTCATCATTGAGAGCCTCGGTTACTTTCTCAAAGAAGTCTACCAAATTCATTAGGCAGGTCTTAGTTTTCACAAAGCCAGAGTTTGAGTCAAGAGATTGTAAACTGCTAATGTCAATCTTTATCAGTTCCATAATGACATATTCAATTACTTTACAAATGGTGCTGATAAGACTAATTAACCCATAGTTCCTAGGGTCAGTGTCATAACCACCCTTATTCTGGGGTACCAGACCTCAAGCATATGTTCAATTGTGAGGCTATGACTGAACAGGTTTAAATGGAAGATGGTGAGGTAGTGTTTGGTGTTTAGGAGAAAACCTGTTATGATATCAGGATCAATGAAGCTAATGTTTTTGGTTTTGATTAGGGCATTTAGGATCTGTTCAGAGGAGCTAGAGGCTGAATATTAAGGACAGGATAAACAGGAAAGGGTTAGGCAGGAAAAGTTAGAACCAAATTTATCTGCAGAAATATTGCCAATGGCCTCAGTATCAGAGTTGAGCATTACTTCTATGATTTAAAACACAGTTAAAAAAAAGGTTGTGTGGTTATCTTTGCAAGTGGCAATATTTACTTTGTACTTGGCTTTGCAGGTTTTGATCTTATACTTGAATTTCTGGCTGACGTCTTTAAGGCTGATTATGGAATGAGGAGATTTGAGTTTATTACTTGCAAAACTTCTTTTTTTTCTTTTGTTGTAGTGTTAGTTGGTACTGAGATTCCACCACAGGGTTTTTTTTATGACATTTGATATCATAATTGTGATGACTGGGGCAGCTACATCAGTGCAATAGTTAAGGTAAGAGTGCAAGTCTGTGGTATAAGCAGCTGTTTTTGTTATAGGGTCACCAAGAGGGGAAAGTTTTTTAATTTCATCAGGTTATCTATGAGTGCTAGAAGGTTGGCCTTCAAGAGATACCTGTATACAGAGGGGCTAGATGCCATCTTAACCAGGGTTATTTTGGAAAATATGTTGACATGTTGGTCTTTTTAATAATGGAGGAGGATATCTTTGGTGTAAAACAAATTGGTGATGCATTAGTAAATTTAAGGACAAGGGGATATGAACGCCTTGTAGGACACATCATTAATAAAGTTAGTAAACCATTGTGCATGTTTATTGTCTGCGGTATATGTACATGGATGGGTAGCTGAAATCACCCAAGCAGACTGCATTGAGTTCAATAATTAATTACACTAATTGGTTTAGATAAGTGGCATGGGTGGTGGAAGACATAGAAATAGCACTCATCTGATAAATGGACTTCTTAATTTACACTGGGATGTCAAGGAGTCTAGATCATCTGTATGCTGAATTTCCCATGAGGTAATGGGTTTGCAAACTGACTTGCAGTACAGTGGATTAAAGCTATGAGTTATTAGAATGCTACTTCCTCAGTCATAGCACTCACCCTTCCATTTACAATATGTGGAAGACTACCTCTCATAATATGGAACAAACTGGCAAAATGTAGAACACTACCTCACTTACTGTGGAACAGATGGGCAAAATGTGGAACACAATGTCTCGTAATGTGGAACAAATTGGCAAAAGGTGGAACACTACCTCTCATAATGTGGAACAAACTGGCAAAATGTGGAACACTATCTCTCAATATGTGGAATAAACGGGCAAAATGTGAAGATTTGTTAACAGCTTGTAAGCTCATAGGATGGTTAAATATGTTACTTTATACTTATAAAACATTATTTTGATTACTTAATATGGCTCAGTATTACTTAACATGGGTATTACTTAGAAACATTCTTAACATTGAATATGCAACTGACCCTATTAGTGTAGAATTGCAAGGAACATGGACTTTTCAAGAGTAAAAATGAGGAACATTCCTCATTAAGAGGTACACATGAGAAGTATCGTTCCATTCACCTACTGTGTGGGATTCTGAGCAACTCACTTAACCATAAAGTAGTCCAAGGCTCAGTCTGAAAAAGGTTCATGTAAATCAGTGCTCTATCCCGGTTAACAAATATAAACAAATAAATGCATATTACTATGGCTAATAATACTGTTCATATGGAGCTAAGATGGGATACAAATCAAATGAATCAGATATTAAAAAAATGAACAAAGGGATGGAACACAAAGAAGGCAAATGGGTATTATCAAACAGCTGATGAAGCTATTGTAGGAAGAGGCTGAGCTAGAAACAGTGGCTACTAAGTAGAAAAGTCTGCAAAATATGTAAGGGAATTATTGGGGCTTACTAGTAAAGATGGAGAAGCTGTATTGGGGAGAATGTAGTAGTGTGGAAAAAGTAAAGTGCAATCAGTACAGGAGAGATGAAGTAGACAAAATGAGAAGATTTACTTATTAAGAAGCATTTAGGGAAAATAATAGAAATCTTATCAGGAAAAGGGAATTTAACTATATAACAATCAAATTTGGTATAAATAATGAAGCAAAATAATATATTAGATAAAATTATTGAATTGCAATGTATAATAACAAATAAAAATGTGAAAACACTTATTAAGCAGACCTTTCAACAGTCCTTATTTTGGAGGACTATTCCTATTTTAAGGACTGATTTACAATGTCTTTATTTTTAGAGGTATGTCCCAATTTTTTAGGTTTGACTTATCTCTTCATGCAGTTTTCTGAATCCAGTTCATCAAATGTGATTTCTGAAGCTGTCTAGTGCACAGAAACCATAGTACACAACCAATATTTTAGTGGTAACAATAATTTAAAGAAAGAGGACACATATCTTAGAACTGCTTTTCTCTGAAGCCAAAATAAGTGATGTGTGGTAAAATTTTGCAATACAGTCCATTAAAGTCTACAAACTGTACACTATCTCTTGGATGATGTGCTTATATGTTTTCCATCATTTTTGTCAGATTGATTTTTAAACATGTTTTTGAGTAGTATCCCAAATTCCTAGTGGAAGTGGAAGGTGTTAAGTGCTATTTAGTTTTCAAATTCTAGGTTGTTTAGATGTCCAGATTTTTTTGCTGGATGCTCCTGTTTTTCATGGATCTTTGTTTCTATTTTCAATGTCTGTAAATTGGTAGATATGTTAATGAGCAACAGGTGAAAAAGAGTAAATTGAGGTGTATATAATTTACAAGGAAAGCCAAAGAACAATCCAGAACACATCCTACTAAAATAAGTCAACAAGTCTTTACTCAACGTTGTTGCAGTACAGGATTCTATTTCCCAAAGCCAATTTAAAATGTCAAGATCAATTTCAGGAGACTCTGAGGTATTGGCTTGTCTGACCTTTACTGACAAAAGTAAAAGATGAGAAGTTACACAGTGTTCTGTAAGGTAATGTTTGCAAAACAGTAATTCAGTTAAATGCTACAGAACAAGGGAGACATTCGGTGACATGAACTTTAACTGAGCACTTGTAGAAAAAAAACATTTGTGGTGAGAAAAGCAGAAGCCACCAGAGAGATTAAATTACAACACAGGCATAGACAACAGGGTCATTGGGCTCATAAGGTAGACATTTAGCAGACAAAGTGAAGCTATAATTCAAGTGAAAACAGGTTCCCCATAGAGGAGTGTTGCAGTCTGAAAAATAAGTTTAGTTATTAGAAACTAGGGTCAAAGTAACTTAAACTAACACACTAATTCAATAAGTAGCAGAAGCTAAATTTGCAAATGGGTGAATGGTTATTTAGTAATTACCTCTATTGTTGAAATAGCTACAGTATAACAAGCATTTCTTCAGAAAGTTGTGCATTGATAATTTAACAGCGTATGTCATTAATGCCAGCATCAGTTATATACGTATGTATGTATGTATTAATTTATTTTTTTTACTGGATTTTGTTTGGAGCACAAGCTGTGTGTGGTCAGAGTTTATTTTTTTTACAGAGATGAGCCCATGTGCAAAATGGGAAAAAGGAGTTGTGGATGGATGGATGGATGGATCGATCAATCAATCGATTTCTGGTGACTAGTCAGTCAGTATACAGAATGTCCTTTCTATTAATAATATGTGGAGGTGTTTAATTTTGTCACGTGCAAATTATTGCATCCTTTGACTCTGTAGGTCATTTTGATATTCAAAGTCATTTTAAAATAGACCACAAATAAATACTTTAGAAACAGGACAAAATGAGGATTCAGAACAAGGCTGAGATGCAAAGGAATTTATCAGATTTAACCGCTTAGGTTGTATTTTGCTTGGAAAGCTTCCGTAAGGCAGATTTAAGCAAATGTATCTCTTGCTGATGTTTTGAAGTAACCCAATCCATATTATAACTGCAGGGACAGACTCTCATAAAACCATAACCTGCAAGTAACTATGGTAAACAAACATACATCGCTTGTACCCCAAACAAGATCCAGTCAATGGTAAGCAGCATTATTTATTTATTTATTTATTTACATTTGTTAACTGGGATAGTCCGACTGGATATATGTCCATTTTCAGCGGAGGCCCGGGGAGAAAAGCTCCCAACAGTAAAAAAAACATCATTACATAACTCAAAACGTCATTACATATCACTTATCTCAAACAGCATAATAGAATATTTGGTGAAGAACATTTAGACATTGATACTATATTTACAGAATCACGTCAAGATTCACGTCATTAACACACACAAATACAGACACATGTATTTCCTACCTAAAACCAGCTTCTTCCTTCATTACAATCACAAACAAAAGTAACAAACCACAGTTTCTGCATACAGATAAACATAATTTCTGACTAGCCATTCATCACACATATCCCCTTCAGTGGTAAACAACAGTAAGTGACAAATACACACACAGCTTTGGACAACAGGAAGATCTAGGCCCTCTACTGTCACTCAGTGGCAAGCAGCAATAAGAAATGCACAGAGCTTCTGCTGCTTTTTGTACTTTTTCACTCATGGAAAAAGTCTTAAAGTATGCCATTTTTGGATGAATGACACAGAGATATGATATAGGATTACTGTACAAGAATGTATAAAGATGATGAAAGAGACCTTGAAAGATAGAGGAATGGCCTTAAATAGATTTGTTTTGTATTTAGTGAATTTAAACATGTCTAGGAAGAGTAACCCATCAAAGGAAGGGTAGTAAAACTGGAAAAGAAACAGAAGCAACTGTGGAAGTCGAAGGCTGCTGAAGACAGACCTCCCTATCACAACCACGAGACCCAATTTTGCAAGTTTATACTCTTCAAAAAATAATCTGTAATTCAAGCAAGAAACCACAATTCCAAAAGTCAGTGTTAGACCATCCATCCTGACATGAACGGCTGTACCATGCAACCCCTGTTACTTATATATAGCAACTCTGAGGCTGCTATGCCTAAGAGTAGAGCAGAATACCCCAAGAAACCATAACCTCTGACCTGGTGTATATTTTTTTCTCTAATAAACCTTCATGTTTCCATTGTCCTAAAAATTGTTTTTTAAGTCCCCTGAATTTCATTGAATATCCAAGAGGCAGTAATTTCAGAAAACCTAAAGTTATGTAAGTACTGGGGCAGGGCAGCAAGAAAGGTCAGCAAGCTGTTAGGATCAGTAGAAAGAGCTCTCACCATTAGAAAACTAAGACTTTTATCAACTTTCTTAGACCAATTTTATAACATTATCTGGAAAAGTTTTAAATTTTGCAGGTGCCATCATTAAAATGATAAAAGAAACTAGTCAGAGGAGGACAGAAATGATAAAGGACAGAAAGACATTATAAGGACTTGCTATCTAGATGAAAAAGAGGTACAGAGGTATATAATAAAAGCATATAAATCCCCTCAGGGACTCAACAGAATGGATAAAATATTAGAAAGGAGTAAATACAATATTAAAATATAGGCATGCATGATAACTGCATGTCACAGTTTACAGATTCAACATAACTTAGAGGAGGAGCAAGATAGCATTTTAAAAAGAAAGTATGGCAGATGATTGAGCATCTATCCAGAAGATGCCATAGGTCAGAAACTGAAAGATAATTCAGGAGTGCATGGGCCAAAGGTAAGACACTTCTCATGAGTGGAGAGAAAACAATGCTTGTTAAGTAAAATCTGCAGTCTGTGCAATAGTTCAGAAAGAAGGCAGTATAGATGTACAAAGCCCTTTTTATTTATCACCAACCTTGATATTAAAACATGAGCATGTAGTAAATAGTGAAACAAATGGTGATATGCAGTTAGCGGGGAAAACGTTTAACAGCATATATACATTGGGTGTGATGTTAATCTGTGTGATGCTAACAATATTGAAAATAAGTCAGATATTCATCTGGTGATACGAATTAATAGTTCTTTTTCTGCCTATTCCCGGGAGAGTACAACTGCCAGAGATGAAAAATTCACAAGAAAGCAAAATGAACCCTGAAGATGTTTGAAAAAGCAGACAATAAATCAAGCTTAATTAGTAGTGAAGATTCCTAAATGTCAGCTGTTATGCTTTGGACCTCAATCTGACCACATAAGATCCTTTTTGTTTCAGAGAAAAATGTTTAAATTACGAACACAGAACTACAAAATTAAAAAAAAATTATAAAAAAAAAAAAAATGATCCAAAGCCATTCCCAATTACTTTTTTGCCTGGACACACCCTTCATCTAAACAAAGTATGAGAAAGGCATTTTGTTTTCAAGCAAAATGTATTACCATTTGTTGTAAACACAATACAGAATTCTACTCAAAGACCATTTTGCTGCTATAATCCCAATAAATTAGTTAATCTTTCCACTATAATATAAGATAGACTTTTTTTTCTTTCTAAGTATATTACTGATATACTAATATGAGTTTAGCATGTGCTGCAATAATATTGCCTGTCAATATTCCACTCTTTTACTTTGTACAAATGTTACCTCAAAATAGCATCGCAGAATATCTTGGTTAACAGTTCTGGGCCACAAGTTTCATCATTTGAGTCAGGAGTTTAACTTCATCCACACTTGCCTACTTGTAACTTAGAAGTGGTCATTTAGCCACACAGAGCACCTGAAAAAGGGTACTCATGCCTTTGTTTGGTTTACTTATTTAATAAATAAGAAAGCATATAAAATCAGTCGCAAAATTAAATGTTTTATACTAGTAATTGTCAGGTTGCAAATTAGGCAACATTTTTATATATTTTTTTAAATATTTTGCTAGCTATTCAAGCTTCATAAACTGTACATATATGCATATATTTCAGTAATAATGTTTTCTTTCTATAAGATTGCAGCATGTCTACAATGCAGTATAATGCATAAATAAGTATTGTACTCCATATAGAAGAAAGTTTGTGTAAATGTGTATGTGTGCATGTATACATACATATATTTCTATATCTATATATATTTCTATATGTGTGCATGTATATATATATATATATATATATATATATATATATATATATATATATATATATATACACACACACATCTACTGCGGTGGTGGTGCTGCAGTAGCCTCATAGCAAGACGTTGTCCAGTTCAATTCTCAGCTAGAGCGTCTTCTCTGTGGAGACATGCGTGAATGGGCATACCTTCATTGAAGGTTGTGCATGAGGGCTGGTAACCCGGTACGTAAAAATCCACTACCAATCATTAGTGGACCGGAGTTCCATTGTGGCGACCCCTTACAGGGAAAAGCTAAAATACACAAACAAACAAACAAACATATATATATATATATATATATATATATATATATATATATATATATATACCTACACACACACACACACACACACACACACACACACACACACACACACATATATAATTCATATATATATATATATATATATATATATATATATATATATATATACTCACATGTATATAGGGTTGCAGATTGTAAGAGTTGGCTTGTTTTTCAGTAGTTGTCTGTGCAAGACCATGACACAGCATGCTCTGGGAATTTACTCATGTTCCACTGTTGTGTAATCTCAGATATGGTATACATACTTTGCACAGGGTGTGGTGGCTGTTTGGGGGATTGGGGCTTGTCCCCCTGCAAAAAAATTATCTCTTACTTTGTGTGTGTCTGTGTTTCAATATTTTTTGATTCGATCTAGGAAGATCACTCTTTTTTATTCACTCAGTGACAGTTCACTAAATAATGAGACAGTCATATATTTATATAGTCATCAAAGGGATCATGGACTTAAGAAAATTTTATTTTGTATACTTCATAGCTAAAATAATGCACCAACAAAATTGCATTCAGTATAACAGGTTGCCTGCATGTAAAGCATATACAGAGGTAAACATGGCAAAAAGGATGGGGTTGTTTTCTTTTAACAGTCATTTTGTATATATAAATTTAGTATATGTCACATGCAAGTGCTAATACTTTCTGAAAGAGTAGTTACTTTATTTTCCCTGTATACCCCCATAAAATTGCATTTTGCTATTTCTACATCCATGTGATAGTTAACTTTCTGTTATTGTTATGGTACCAGTGCTTTGTTTTTCCATAAAAACCACAGGTAGAGTGCTGTAATTAGAGCGCAGCTGCTAGTGCTCATTGATTTTCCTTTTACATTTTTCCTCAACCCCTATATGTTGTTGTTCTCATCTGCCACATATGCCTGAAATTGTCTTCTACTAGTAGAATTTATTTCATTAAATGCTCTGATTTGGGGGTGAGGGGAATGGTGAGAAAAGAGTAGGATTGCACCTATTTTTTTCACTTCCCCATTCCCGTTTGGCTATTTTATGTTTTCCCTTAAGATCTTGTTTCCTCTCCCAGATAAAAAGAGGCCATCACTCTAATATAGTCTGCATTCTCCAAAGTGGATTGGCTGCCCCATATATAGTTAAAACCCTTAAGCTATGCATGACTTGTTCAACCATTTGTTGAATCTTATGATCTGGATTTTATGGTCATCTTATCAAAATTAAATTATCTGAGTACGGCTTTGACAAGTACAAGTACCCAAAATGGCACCTGATCAAAAACAAAAAATGCTGAAAAAAATGTTTATGTGAATGTAAATCCCATTTTTTTCATAGAGAGAGAGGAAGAGAGAGCGATCCATTGCCTTTCCTCTGTAATATAATGAACTCTGACATTTCTGTGACACATGGAAAGAGGCCTTATCCTGAGAAGCCAAATTCATTGAAAAGTATAGTTCCCAAGTTATATGGAGTAAATTGTGTATCATGTTTCCTGGTCATTCATGCAACTGCACGAAATTTGAAGTAAGTTTTTGTGTAGTGGTAAAGCCCCTCACAATCCCCGATCCAGGGCAGTTTAACCTCAGTGTAATACATAATATATACATTCACTGTTAAAGGAAACCATAATTTTCCATGTAGTAGTCTCAGATGAAAAGAATGCCATTTTGCATGTGATTCATCAAACTCTGACTCAGTGAAAATAAAACCCAGCCATGATATCAAACATCCTGCCCTCCCTCATACCATAGACAGACAACATGTCTGAGAGTGTTCTTTGGTGATTTATCCAAAGCCCCCTTTTATTCTACAAACTTGTCTTGTACTTATTTTATCATTTCTCCTAGCCATGTCATTGGTCTCTGAACCTTACATGGACAATGACATCATGATTCGTACAAGCTCTGGGCAGCTTCATGTCATTGGTCTCTATGTCCTGCATGAACAATGACATCATGGTTCCTACAAGCTATGAACAACTGCAAGTCATTGGTCTCTCTTCACCATATGGACAATGGCATCATGGTTTATACAAGCCCTGGGAACAGCTCCTATGTGCTGAGGTCTGTGTTCTTAGATATGCAGTTTTTGCCTTAGCCTACCTCTACCCTAGCTATGTTCTGTTAATAATTCAACCCCTGTAATAGCTTCTTTTGAAAGAGAATTTGCTGCCAACCTCGTGTGACTGAGAAAGTTCTCTGTATTTTTTTCTGCTAGACATGTTTCTTAAGAAGAAACAATCTGTGCCAGAATAGCAATCATAACTGGAAGAGATGTATTTACAGGGCAAAGTCACTGTTTCACAAGTTAAACGATCCTAGGTGGATGATTGTGATGGAGCTGTTCCTCAGTTTTGGTGACCCCCCCCCCTCCACAGCAGCAGCAGTAGTAGTGGTAACTGTACAGATTCTAGGGTAAAATGTGTTGTCAGAGTGTTGCCTGTACCCCTAGATGACCTAGCAATGGGTGCTCTTCTGGAATGTCTCATTAGTGATTTCTGCTTATGATCAGTCCATATATTACAAATAGTAGCTGTTATTTAACAGTATAGTAAGGGTATTTTTGATGTAGGTTTACTAGCTGGTTTATCTCTCAGCATCTTAACATTTTAGAGCTTCACTTTCCAGAAGATAACATGAGTTTCTGCAAAGACTTTACTAGCTACCAAACAAGAAAACTCCTTGACTGATGTAATAACTTTTTCCAAAAATGTTATACATGCCTTTGGTTGGGAAAGGTCCTGGGTGAACTGGAGGAAATCTCAAACAGAGTAGAATTAAACCCTCCTCACAATAATAATTTATATAACTATGTATATACATTTACTTGCATATATATATAAATATATATATATATATATCTATATCTATATATCTATATCTATCTATATATGTATATATTATATAAATGTTCATTACTGCTTTTACTGGATAAAATGAATTCTAGCTGCTGGCATTGATTGTCTCCTGGGACATCTTCTGTATTGTTCTTCTCTCTCTCTCTCTCTCTCTCTCTCTCTCTCTTTTTCTCATAAATTTTTGTCAGGTTCCCTCCCCAAATACACAGCCACACATTACATCCTACAGCTCCTTCTCCCTCAAACATTTGTCTTGAACTAGCCAATAAACTGACTACCTCCCCTATGAGAAGTGCCAGTTCCAGTGTGCACAAGCCACACAAATGCCTATTCTTAAATTCTCCTCATCAACTTGTCCATCCTCACTCCTGATCTATACTCCTCTAATCCATTCCTCACTATACTAACCATCCCTTACATCTATCAGGAAAACTGTCTGTTTCCTATAGATATATTTAAGGAGCAGATCTTATTACCTCTGCAAATACTATTTCATTTCATTTGCTTAACTAGGGTATATTTGTCTATATATTTATATATATGGGTCTACCTGAAAATGCCGAAAGTCCACAACGCCGACAACGAGAACACAGACACCGGAAGATCGACAATGGAGATGATCAAAAGTTGAGAATCCCGATGCTGAGAACACCGACATGTTAAGGAAAGTGTGTGATAGGGACAGACGTTAGGGTCAGGGTGTGGGTAATGTAAGTGTGTGATAGTGACGGATGTTAGTGTAGGGTGTGTTCAGGTAAGTGTGCGATAGCGACAGACATTAGGTTTAGGGGCTGGTTAAGTGAGTTAGGGTTAGGGTGCGGGTAAGGTAAGTGTGCGATAGTGACGGACGTGAGGGTTGGGGCAGATTAAGTGAGTTAGGGTTAGAGTGCGGGTAATGTAAGTGTGCGATAGTGACAGACTTAAGGGTTAGGGGTGGATTAAGTGAGTTAGGGTTAGGGTGCGGCTAAGGTAAGTGTGCGATAGTGATGGACCTTAGGGTTAGGGTTTGGGTTAAGGTTACTGCATAGATAGTTGTGTATGTAAGGTTTAGTGTAGATTTGTAAAGTTTTTGGTGTGCTTGTTTTGTGTGTGTGTTTTTCAGGAAAGGTATTTGTTTTGTTGATTGTCGGGATTGTGGTTTGTCGGGCATGTGAAGTTTCATGTTTCTGAACTTTCGGTTTTGTCGTGTTGGTTATTTCATTGTCGGTGTTTTGGCATGTCGGTGTTATCAGGTAGACTCATATATATATATATATATATATATATATATATATATATATATATATATATATATATATATATATATATATATATATGTGTCTATATGGTTTACCTTTGAAAGGTTGAAAATCAACCGACCAAAAGGCCCTTTGTGTGTACCGGAAATCGTCAGTCCAATCTGCACCGAAGTTCGAAAATCAGCAAATCGAAAACAAGATTTGCTGATTTTTAAACTTCAATTCGAAAGTCAATGTGTAATGCCCCTCTGCGCCCCCCACACCCCCTACTTTATTATTCTAACTCCGAGGTCGCACTACAATGGGGAAAGGGTCCACTTCTCAATCCCCACTATATGGAATCTGCAATGAACGAACATTACTGTGTATTCGCTCATTGCACATTTGATGCATTTTGTTTTCGGCCTTCCAAAAAAAAGTCTCCTTTTGGACTTTTGTATTTCACACATGTGCATTACGCACATGTAAAGGTAAACCATCTATATATATATATATATATATATATATATATATATATATATATATATATATATATATACAATTTACACATCCATATGAAGGAGTGATTCAGGGACCACACTACCAAGAAAGCAGTGCAGTATGCATTTCATGAAAATGAATGTGTATGGACAGGCATGTGAGAGCCATTGTGTATGCAGATGATGAAATCAAGCAAGGTGGCATTCATAAATAAATAAAATAAGTGTGATGAGCCACTGCAGTGAACTAGTCTGAACTCTGTCATTTTTCTGTGTATATGTTTATTATTCACACTAAGATGTGCTGTAGCTGTTTAGAAGGTGTTACGGCTGCCCATGACATTAGAATGACAAAGTATACAAGCCAAGTCAGACCAGAAGTCATGCATGTCTTGAGAATGTCCATCCTCAGATTCTGCCATCATTTTCAAGGGGGGTAGAGCATATGAATCCTGGTGTAAATCTGGGGGTACCCATCTAGATTTCAAAGTTATGTTTTAAGGATGCCGAGGAATTGCTTTGCTTGATGTGTCATGGGAGTTTATTGGAGAGCAAGAGGAAGTGCCAGATGATGAACTCTCCATCTAGTTTTATTTACAGATGAAGGCTGAGATCTCTAGTTCTGGTACTGGCAATGCAATCTGACTTGCCAAGGAACAGGAGATCATGAATAACTGGATTTCTAAGGGCTCAGTAAGCCAAGCACAGGTGTCCCCTGAGGAGACTGTAAGACACTGAGTAAAAGGACAATTACTCCAGTCTCTTCTGCTAAGATAAGGACTCCAGTCTCTTCTGCTAGCTAAGTTCTTTGAAACCAGAGGTCCTTTTTGTTAAGAACCTCTTTGGGTTTTCAATTTTTTTTAACTTTGTCTAGCTGGATACATGCCAAAAGGTGCATTATATTTAATAACAGGTCTGACTAGGGCAGAATACAGTGGGACAATAACATCCTTAGTTTTAGAAGAGATGCCCTGACCGTTGATTGCAAGAGTAGAAGGATTGTCTATCAATGGTTGACACAGGATGGTAAAGGAGAAGAACTATTAACCCATGTGCCCAGATGGCAACCATTTGAATTGTTGGAGCCTGCTAGAGCGAGTCCCAGAACACAGAGGCTGAATGGCTGAAAAACAGACTTACATATGTCAAGTCGAAGATGGGCAGTTCACAGAGTATTCCCTTTTCTCTGAGGTATGGCAAATCTCAAGCATATATGTAAGTTCAAGGGGCTTGACCTCCTGCAAAAAAGAAATTTAAAGGAGAAAAGTGTCTACAATATTTACTCTTCTGCTGCAGCTTTGGTCTATATTTTCCAGGCTTGTTGGGACTTGGCATTTCAAGTGCCAACATTTCAATAGGGAGCCACCCAGATCCCTGATTTGTATTGTAAAGGGATGCTTTCATTGGAGTAGTATACAGAATGTTATTGTTTCCCAGAGAAGCATTTCTTGGTGTTTAGTTTGAACCCTTTTTCTACTCACTAAGAACTGACTTTTTATTTTGGAGAGTATATGTATCCAAAGAGGATTTAACAACCCCTTCCAGCTTTAAATCATCATCAAACTTTAACTAGAGGTCAATATTATAAGTTTTGAGGTCAGAAGAATAAATCTCAAACAGAAGATGGCCCAACACATATCTGTGGGGATCACCACTGGTCACTGTCATTCCATATGATGAGGTCTCACCCACTTGGACAATGTGCATTCTGTCCTTAAGCCAGTTTGCTGTCTATCTCACCATGCCATCCACCTATAAACAATTCCATCATATGGTATGCTATCAAATGCCTTGGCAAGATCAAGGTAGGTACCATGGATGGTGTAACCACTGTCAACCACCTGACTGGCCTTCAAGAAGGTGACAAGATTAAACAGTTGAAAGTTGAATTGCAGTAGGTCTAGCTTGCACTGGTTTTTATTGTCATGATTTATGAGGTCATTGATGATGCGATGCTTCACATATAAGACTTGGAAGGGTGATGGTTCCATAGTTTCCTGGATCTGGGGTGAGTCCAGGGGCATTATTACAGCAGTGCATGAGGATTCAATGCAAAAGCCTCTAGAAAAACATAGGTTAAACAGTTTATATAAATTAGTGCCTGTTCAACTATGTATGTTGTCTGGAACCATGGAGGAAGTGTTCATGGTCTTTGATAGTACTTTAAAAATATGTTTCTTAATTATAATGGAGATGGGTGTGACACAGGAAAGGTATGAGAGGGGATGGTAGTTTCAGGAGACAATTTGGAGCAAACTTGTTAGTCAGTACATTTGCAATGTCTTTTGGGTATTGTGTGGGAAGCTCCATTATGGAGGAACTCAGGGCAGAATTGAGTTATTTCTTAGTTTAAAGATATAACTAGTCTTAACTCATTATAGCCAAGTGACACCTCCAGGCTTTTCTGTAGTTACATCCTACTGATGCCTCTGGCCTTTAAATATTACTTGTTCATATTTGCATTAATAATTCCAGAACCATGCGGCATACAGAGTATTAACTGTTTCATCTTAAAGCTTGCACAATGGCAAACACAACTGCATTAATATTTGCCTCTGTCTACTGCTGGTAGAGATATGAATTGTTTATATATTTATAGTGTCATAAATTTATCGTGTCTCTAAATATCTCAACAACCAAGTAGCATAAACATAACTGCTTATCCTCATATGAGAACTCTTATCTGCATGAACAAAATGTGTAACTGGAGAGGTTGCTAACATACTCTAAGCTGTTTAACAAAATATTACAAACTTAATAGTTATGTTTACTATGGTCACAGTGACTTATGACATCCAATTTAAATCCTAGAGTTTGTTCAGGAACACCTAAAGAATATGACCACTTTAAAAATTGTTTGGGCTGAAGAGTTTGCCATTTACATTTCTTTAGTAACCCCTATGGTTCCAGAGATATGAACGTGTTTGAAATGTGAGTGCATAATTTGATATTAGCAAAAAACCTTACGTTCTGCCCTTTCGAAGTTACAGTGCAAATGTCTAGAGCTCCAATGGAGGGGATGAGTTACCTCATTTGATACTTTAC
Organism: Protopterus annectens; assembly: GCF_019279795.1. Classification (NCBI taxonomy): domain Eukaryota; kingdom Metazoa; phylum Chordata; order Ceratodontiformes; family Protopteridae; genus Protopterus; species Protopterus annectens. The sequence continues at coordinate 211,108,133 of NC_056737.1, read as the reverse complement.
TGGTCTTTAGATTTGTTTCCAGTTTGCTAGTGAGATTTTTAATACTATTTTGAACCCCTGGGGTTCTAGTCCTATGAGAAAGTACAAGGAATATTGTCTGTTATACAACTTGTTTATATCAGTAGTCTATCAGAATAGTTTATTTTTGAATTTACCACCATATTTGATTTTGGAAAGGAATGTTAGGTCAGTACATTTATCTAAATTGGCATAAAAATCACTTGTATAACTGGCTGTATAACAAGGGTCTACAATGGAATTGTGACACAGGTAAATTTATAGCTTTCTTTATACGGTTCTATGAGGCTGGCATTTTTTGTTTGTAAGCAAGGTAGTGGAGGTTTTGATGACCAAGTTAACCAGATTATGTTCAGACTTTACTAAAGAAGGACTGACAGTGGTGGTGGTGGGGGAGTAGACAGGAGCTAAGTTTGTGAGTCAGGAATGTTTACACCCTTGCTCAGTCTGAGGACAAGCTGATCCAAGTCATTTTGTTTACTAACTCCAAGAAACCCTGCACTTACCCAGCATTTTAAGGGTAGGACCTGCAATCAATAGACGGATAGTTGAAATCACCAAATATTAAAGCGACATTGCTTAGAGGGATATCCTAACTGAATGTCAGGAGGTTATCATGGTCATCTGGAGCCCCAGAAGGTGATCAGCAGCAGACTATGGGTTGGAAATAAGATTTCCCTAAAGTGAGCTTTAGTTCAATAAGCTAAAGGTACACCAACATTCCATCAATATTTCCAGTGAGTCTGAAGGCATGGTAGGTAGAGAACGCAGGAACAGAAGGAGGTGCCCTCTATGGAAATGAAATATATCAAGGTAGCAACACATGCATGTACATGATCTAAATGCAAAACAGCCTCAGTCAGTCATTTTATTGTGAAGACTTACTGTGTAGAACCACCATATCATCATATAGTTTAGGAATGGAGGTGTTTATCAGGTTGGGATGTTTACTAAATGAACTCTGCCCAAAAAGGCACAACATGGCTGCAAAACCTTTGGCCAGTATGCAGAAGCCCTTGAATGAAAGATGTAGACAAACCAATCATTTCATCCCAAGTTTTACATACTGGATCATCCCAGAATGACACATAATTGTTGAACCCACTTATCTTTTCCTTGTATTTAGGAATCATTCTAAGTGCAGGGAGGATTCATCTGAGAACCAGTGTTTTAGCCTTAGTTATAGCTAGCATGATAAACTCCAAAATATCTTTCCACATGGTCATGGGGGATATTAGTGACAGGTCATTTACCGCGACATGGACTACAATCATGTGATAGTCATACTTACTGGAGGAGAGAGTGTTGACTGCCCTAATTATGTCCAGTGTTTTGGCTCCTGGGAGACTGTCACACTGTCTTTGTCCAAACTAGTGAGTGCAGAATGCGTGTGTTTAACAGTTTACTATTAGAATATTGAAGCAAACTCCGTCAACTGTACCATTGTCGAACACGGAAGTTCGAAAATGGTAATATCGAAGATGCAAAAACCAACCTAGGAACGGGTTTTAACATGGGTCGAGATAGGGGAGAGGTTTGTAGTTCAGAATAACACTGAACACCTATCTTGATCCATGTTAAAACCCATTCCTAGGTTGGTTTTTGGTCTTTGATATTACCATTTTCAAACTTCCATGTTCGACAGTGGTACAGTCGATGGAGTTCGCTTCAATATCCTAATAGTAAACCTTGTTTAACAAGTAATCACCAATAACTAGGATGTTTCCAGTAGAATTATGCCTACCAGACATGTCACTGCTGATGTTGATGTGAAAGTAGGTGGAGCAGGTATAATACATGGTTTGCACTGATGAATGTCTTATGAGTTCAAAGAAGCTTAGGTAGAAGTTTTTTCAGCAACATCATATGACACTTTTGTAATGTTAGCATGATGATGATTTAATTGCATGGGTGGGAATGTTTCAGTGCAATGCTCACTACAGTTATTGGACTATAACAGGGATTCCTCTAGATTAGTTAAGTATTTATACCTCATACTGATGCCAACTACAGTGTTAAGTGATAGTTTATCAGTGAGCACAAGAGAGCTTTTAAACTGGCTTAAAATACCAAGTGCTAGAAGGCTGGCAATGGACGGGGGGCAAGTTTGCTGCCACTCCATGATGCCCGATGCTGATGTGTGAACAGGACCCTGTCAGGAATAAAAGAGACTATGGATGTCATTATACACAGACTGTTTTGGGCAACTCCAGATGAACTTTTGCAGTAAGACTGTTTGGGAGGATGGTAATGCAGAAGTGATGGAGATGCCCGAATAGTAGTGTTTTCATGCTGGTAAACCAAACTGTTTGATCACAATCACACCATTTTCCAGAGCTAGTAGTAGATGCACATGATTCAGCACAGTTTGCATTAGCCCAGAGCATGCTTGCATTTGGTGCCTGCTGCAATGTAGACAAACATGAAAGTATTACTATGGGGATAATTAGAGTTGCTCTTCTTACCCATTAATCAGTTGCATAGCTTAGCACAATACACATCAAACAAGAAAAAAAGTGATCCAATGAAAAACAGCAATAAACTCAAGCCAATAATGCTGAGCTGCCAATATACAGCACTAATTAACCTACTCCCACTAGGCCAGTTAGTGCTCCTTCCAAGACGGCCACCACACTAGGTTAGAAAAGGTTGTAACCAAACAATTAACAGAGAAAATTAAGAGTAACTAAGTGAAGCAAGCAATTTAAAATCAGCATCACAGCAAATTATTTTAATCTCAGTAGTAAAATAATAAAAAGAAGAACTTTTCTAAGTTTCTGTGAAGCCTGGAAATATTTTTAAGCTTTCCAGGCAGTGCACACAGGCTCAGTTCTTTGAAGTCTTATTGGAAAATCAGTGCATCACTATTGTCCATATCATCAGTGATTGGCATACCATTATGTGCATGACTGGAGCATAATCAGTTGCTATCATGTGAAAAGAGACATCATGAAGATGTTAGCAGATATATGCCACAGTCACAGTGATCTGTCAGCATCAAATAGTAATATGTTAAGAGTTTTGTAGACATCAGCCCTGCAGATCTTTCACCATTCCCTTGAATCAATGCTACAGAATGTGGAGGAGCATATTTGTTTTCCACAGATATTAGAGGAGAAAAACAACACCATGCAGGCATTGCCAACAAGGCCCCAGTTCCTTCATATAGCATCTAGTATATCAATTGGTAGGGCTTCCACTCCATCAACTGCCAGGTGAAGTGCAGTGCAGGAATTTTTCATGATTGCTACATCCGGCAGGCACGCAACCATTACCACAGTCTTATGTTGTCTTCTCATTAGTAGGCACACACATTCCCATCTGTAGAGTCCACGGTACTCCACTGCCATAAACGTTAGTAGCAGATGCTCAGAATGTCCACTGTTGTATGGTACAGGTGAAGCTAAACATTCCTCGAAACCATGGCCAATGACTCGACAGCCCCTAGATTATGGCAGAGACTGCATACAACACTGTGCCATTAAAAATAACAAATGTCAATGAACTTGTGCTTGGACTGCTGAAGACCCACTTGAGCTACTTGGATACCTCTGGTGAGACCTGAAGCAAAATAGTTGTAATTTACTCCATTTCACTTCATCACATAGTACTACAAAAAATGTTTACAGTGTGAGGACACCATGGCACTGTGTGACATACTTGTGGCAGCACTGATGAAACTGGATGAGGTGTCATCATAGGAATTGGCATTGTGGTGCACCGATGTAAAGCAGTGTTGGGCACAATATGTTGTACTTGCAAAGAGGAGGTATCTTGTCCACGACTATACGCCATGACATGGGTGGCATTGAATGAATATGGCACATGCATTAACACAGTCTATGCATTATTGGCACTGACTGGCCACACAGTGCATCAGGCATTATTTATTTAGTTTTTTACCAGGATAGTACACCAATCACAATAGGCCATTTGCAGGTACAGCTCAGGAAAAGAACTTCACAAAAATATAAAACAGAACTAATTCACAAACACAGAATAATCACAGAAGGTACAGAGTGCAGAAGCAATTGAAACAGTGAACAAATATTACTAGTAGAGGAGAAAACACATACAAGTGGATTCATTTTAGTATTAAATATAGGAGGTAAGCAACAGGTGAGAACAGAGGATAGAAGTAAGTGTTGTTGGTGAGGGAGGAGTTAGGTGATGTTTGCGTCCATTGTGGAAAAGCACTTACAGTCAAGTTTTTGAAGAAGGTGTCTTTGAGTTGTGTTCCAAATATGGAGAAAGAGGTGATTTTTTTTGTGCGGGGGGGGGCAGAGTTTAGGTGCAAGACTGAAGAAGGAGTGGTCTGTACAGTGCAGTTTGGTTTCAGGAATCTGAAGTGAGAGAGTGAATTAGGATAAGCTGTAGAGGGTGTAGAGAGTAATTTTATTATGGAGTTTGGCAGTAAGAGAGAGGAAGGCACCTGGCTGAAGTAGTCTGAAAATAAGAGACCCCAGGAGTATCCCAACTCTGTAGCTGACTGGGAGCTTTATGGCTTTGGAGAGGGTTGTGCAGCGGTGTTCCAGGGGGTGGGGGGTGAGAGTTGGAAGTGAATTGACAGACATTTGTTTTTGGACTGCAAAGTGGATGATTTTTTGTTAATAAGCTGTGACTATGATGGGGAGCCCATGTTAAAGTTGAACAAAGAGGACTATCTTGCTTATTGGAGCTCTAGCTGGTTTGGAGAGAAAGAGAGTTACTTTCCAGGACCAGAATAAATATTTTTCCTGGCATTTTCAATGTGTTTATGGAAGTTAAGTGACTGGTCCAAGCATAAGCTAGGTATATAAAGGACATGGTTGTTTTTGTTGGTGTACTGTTGAGATCTGTAATACTGAGATTTTTAGGAATTTTTTTTCCGTTTCTGTGAGATTCCAAATTTTTGTTTTGGCATTGTTTAAGAGTAGGTTTTAGTTGTCTAGAAAAGAGTTAAGGGAGTGGAGGTCAGACTGAAGCTGGATTTGAAGAGCTGAATGTGTGGGATTAGATCAAAGGATAGCCATGTCATCATCATAGAGAATGATAGGTAGGTTAGGGAAGTTGTTATCTGATAAAGATTTAAAACAACAGTGGAGTGAGTATGGAGCTCTGGGTTACTCTTTTGGTAAGGGGTGCTGGAGGTGAGAGGGATGAGATGATTTTGACTCTGAAACAACTACATGCTAAGAAATCTTGGAACCAGGTGACAGTGTTGGAACTATCTTAAATTTATTGGAGGAAGTGAATAAGGAGAAGGAGGTGGTCAGTAAGGTTAAACGTTTTGATAAGGTCAGTGAAGAGACTTCCTGAAAGGTCTCCTTTATCCATGATGAGTTGAATTTCATCCATAAGTAACCATAGTGCTGTTATTTTGCACTGACCAGCCCAGAGTCCATACTTTTTAAGAGTGAAGAGATGGTAGTTTTGGAGATAAGTGGACAGTTGTCTGTAGATAGTTTTCAAGCATTTTTCATTGTGTAGGGAAGATGGAGGCAGGGCAGAAGTGAGAGGCATTCTTTAGCTGAGGCTACTTGAGAAGAGGCTTTACTAGAGCAGTTTTCCATATGTTTAGCATTGCTTTTTGAGTTAAGCAGAAATTATAAATGTGGAGAAGTGTGATAAGAACATCTTTCCTCTTTGCAGAATGAAATGAACCATGAGAGTAGTGTGTCTGCACAAGAAGGTGCATCCAGGGGTATGATTTCCAGGAGGGTGCCAAGGTCTTTGTGAGTGATTTTTTTTTTTTTTTGAAATAGAAGAGTAGGATGAAAGGTGGAGAGCTAGGTGACTTGGGAGAATGACAGAGGTGATGGTACAAGGGAGGTGGATGAATTCTTTGAGAAAGTCAGAGGCTGAGAGTCGACCTTCAGAGATGTGGATGGTGATAGTGGAGGAGGTGGGATCTGAGGATTTCTGGCCTGTGAGAAGATTTGCTTCCTGACAGAAATATACATGTTTGCCTAGCACAGCACATTGTTTGTGCATGAATTAGTTTTGTGCCTGCATATCACTTTTTTAGCTAACTTACATAGCAAGGTAATCACAGTATGATGTTCTGGTGAGGGTTTTGTCTACATGAAGACCACATATTTCCTCAGAGTCTGAGTAGAGTTTTCAGTTCTGTGGTTAACCAGACATCTTTGTTGTATATGAAAAGGTGCTGCATGAGAGGTAAGAGTTTGAACTGAAATTGAAGAAAGTTATGTGTAAGAGCTTCAGAAGCTGAGTTTGGGTTCTGTATGTTGATAAAGCAGTTGATAGTTGCTAGGTGTTTTTGTGGGGCTGCATAGTACACCCAACCACTGTTCTTCCCACAAAACTTCCAATCTACCACTGAATAATGTGATCCCTGTACCCCCTCACTCTCCTATCCACATTACCATACATACACAGCCCAGAGGGATGAGCAGAGCACAGTCATCATAACTTCCACAGATAGGGTGGGGCATAGGTCTAGGGGTTATGGGTGAATTGTAGCTGCACACATGACTAGGAGATTGGGGGCATCACTGATGAGGTGGAGCATTTGTTGGCTGAAAACTGGTTTGGTGTGCTATGTGACCATTTAGTGTCAATCATCCTGTCCAAGGGATGGCATACCACATAAGGTAGGTGTGTGTGTGTGTGTGTGTGTGTGTGTGTGTGTGTGTGTGTGTGTGTGTGTGTGTGTGTGTGTGTGTGTGTGCGTGTGTGTAGAAAGTCCACAGTGACTCTCACTGTGATATTCCTACAGAATGTGGGCATACATAATTCAATGAAAGAGCACAGACAGGAATTACTTATGGTAGGATTACGGCAGTGTGTGGTGGTGTTGAACTGTGCAAAACTGACTAGCTCGCTTGGTGGGATGTGTCCAAAGCTGAGGCATCCATGGACTGAGCCAACAACAAAGATGACTCCAGATTGGTGTGCACCATCTGCATAAGTCTAAATGCAATCTTGCAGCACACATCCTAGCCCTAGAATAACCACTGTAACCTGTTTTCCAAATACAAATAAATGCACTGATGAATGACAACTGGGCCACCACTCACACCAGGCATTCTTGCTCCATGTCCCTGCACACTGCGTCACCCTGGATGCATGCATTGCAGAATGTTCCACATTCCCTGCAGTGGTTTCAGGCATTCATGCAGGCCAACAGTCTGATCATGGTCAAATGGGGCTCTAAGTAGGATAATGGATCAGGACCCCCATTCACACAACCATTCTAGTGCCCCATTACTTGGTTATCTCTCCACAATTGCCATAAACACTGTTCAAAACTGTCAGTTTTTTCTCTACGTCTACAATGATTACAGATATTTGGATTTCATTTAAAGCTTTTATTTCAAATTTTATTGCGCAAACACTTGCAAACATTGTTAAAAGTGCAACATTAGCAAGGGTAACCTGTACTCTGGTTTATTTAGCAGGATCTTCTTTGCTAGGGCAGTTCTGGCTATTGGAGATACAAGATGTAAACGCCTATAGTAAAGTCTGAGTTATGAGAAGACTGTAGTGATATTAATTACACGTGCCATTTATCTGTTATGAATTTCTACTGACTATAATGCTGTTAAATTGTTGTGAATGGAGAGGTCTCAGGAAGTCAACATTTTGGGCTGCAATGTAGCAGATACATCTTGCACCATAATTCATCAGATCTTGGGAAGAAGCTTGATCAATTTAGAGTACTATTTAACAAAATCCTTAGTAATACAGGTGAATTAAACCACCTAATCTTGAAGAACAACAAATACAAGAGCACCAAGAAATGTCTAGGGATCATAATACTTCAACACATTGGCTAAAAACATATTGATATACAAAATCATCAGCTGTATAATAATATAAGACAGAGTGGGTTATTTGTAGGTCAGTATGACATGAACTTGGCTCTTTACCTCCAAGCAGTGCTCCTCAGAGCTTAGAACATTTAGGTGACTCTTATGAGTGAGAAAACACATGAAATTTTAAAATCATCACCCCAGGAGAGTTCATCCACAGGCAGATTATCTTTAACTTACTAACTTTCGTGTACAGGATCCTACATATTGCCAACTATGGTAATGAGTTCTTCCTAAATGGACAGAAGGTCTGTATTTTTCAGGACTTTTTTAATGAAATAATAGCAAAATGCCTTTGCAAAGGTATACAGCCTTTGTTACAAAACTCCATTCCTGTTGCATTTCATTCTCCAGCTCAATAAATTATCAATTGCAATCAGATAAGCTCACTTTTGCTAGTCCAATAGCAATCATGACATTTTTACAGAACAGCTTGTGGGCAGGCACCCTTCCTGATCTTTCAAATCCCATCCCAAGCAACACCTGGAGCCTAACAGACTAGTTATATGTTGTATGTCCAATTAGCCCATAGATCCAGTATCCCTAGTAGCTCTTCTGTGTTTCTAATCCTTCTGTCTAGATCTTTCTTCTGTATCCAGCTAAATAGCTCTGGTGTGAATAGGAAAGGCCCAGCCCCACCAGACCTCCAAGGAAAGGTGCACAAAGTCAGATATTCAGACTGATGACCTCTAACAGCTACAAAGTGCTGTCAGAGGATGAGGGACCAATAATGAACACATCTAATTTGGAGGATATAACTTCATAACTTCTGAGTTGCAGCACAGAAATCTCCAAGACTACTTTTTTCCAAACTGTTTCACAAGTTCTTTGCCAGATCCGGCCTTAAGAAAGGAGATAATGTCATAACTAAGGCAGGAAGCAGAGGGAAATTATACTCAAATCTGAACAGCCATATGGACATATGATGTGTTCTTATAAATTAAATTTTCATAACTAACAGTAGTTCCCATGCCTTGTTTTTACAATAAATTAGAGAGCAACTTTCCCCTACAAGGTCTACACTATTGGTACAGAATTAGCTACAATGAAAGGGTGATGCCTTTCAGTGTGTTAACCACTTAATGTGTGCCATGTCTTCCCTTTCCCCGTTTATTCTTAAACTGAGTTTCATTTTTGCTTAACATCAAACCAAATGCTGCTTAGCAACAACTGATGGCTCTTTGTAATAACTGTTCTTCAGCAGCTTCACACAGATCAAAGCGCAGCTTTTCCTGTTGTTGTAATTATGTTCCACACAGTTTTCAACCTGCTTTAGATACTACTTGTTTTTTCCTGTTGTTATTGCTGCAGGTAACATTTTGTATTTCATATCCCTCTTCTACATAGACATGTTATTTTAGCTTAGAGTAATTAACTTATTTGCTAATTGGTACAGAATTGCAAAGTATGCTATTCTCATCTTAAAATCTCAGTACCTCATTGTTACAGACATGTGGCTAATTCCTCTTTCTGTTCATTCTTGTTTCTGCAGCTACCTTTTCTGTTCCTTACTACAAACAATTTAGAGTGCATAGTTAGCTTTCTTGAAATTTTCTGTGATATCATTGAATGTTGGAAGGTTTAATTCTAGGGTGGAAAGGAGTACTATTAATTATTTTCTACATAATAGATGCCCAAATGTTTTCCTTCTCAACATGATTAATTTGGGGGGGGGGGGGGGACAATTGTCAAAAACAAACAGATGTATTTAAAAAAATGCTTCAACAACATCAGACTAAAATAACAAAGATAGAAACTTCTTTAAGTGATATTGAGGGAAGACTCAAGGAAGAAGAAACCCAGGGAGACATTCTCCTCAAACAAAATATTTGGCTTCTCAATAAAGTGGATGACTTAGAGAATATGGAGAGAAGGACAAACATTAGGATTTTTGGTCTACCAGAAAAGACTGAAGGTGAAAACATAATTTCTTTTCTAAACACATGGATTCCGGAAATATTAGAAATTAAAGAGGGTTTTTCCATTTGGCATTGAAAGTGCACACAGAGCCTTGGGAAATCAACTGTATCACCTTTATCTGTATCTTCTACATTATCAAGGTCAATTGAAATAAGTTTTTTATCTTTTATGGACAAAGAACTGGTACTTAAAACTCTGTGGAGGAAAAGCCCTTTAACATACAATCAAAATTTAAAAAACATTTGACAATGATTATTCAGCAAAAGTTCTGGAACAAAGGAACAAGGCATGGCCATTAATTCAACTACTAAAACAAAATAACATTAAATCTCAACCAGTTTTCCCTACACGAATCAAAATATCTGCATTTAAATGAAACGAGAACCATTAACAACCTAGACAAAGCCTTCTTGCGTATTAAAAACAACAATATTATATCTATTCCTGAAGATATGGACTGGGCATCCCCTTCACTGAAAAGAGCAACTAATAAGAATACCTGGACTGATGTATAAAGAAAAAACAAAAAAACTGAATCTAAGATTGCTTTTCTAGCAAAATCTCTCAAAGTATCAACTGGAACATAATTAACAGCTGATCCATATTACTAGTTCATAACTTTAAATGTAAACTTTACTCCTGTGTTATACAGGATGAAAAAGGTATGTCTTATTTATCTTCTTTAAATTCTTCACTGGTACTAACAGAAATATTCTTTAGTATTTGCTCTTTACATGTCTTCTCCTTCTTTATATATTATTTAATTTAATCAAACAACTAAACAGTTATTTTTCATGAATTTAAAAAGTTTAAGGATAAATAAATCCTAACAGTTAAGTTTCATATAACACATTTGAAGTTTATATATTGCTTCTACTTTCTACTTAAAAAATGAACAGCAAATGAAATATTCTTGCTGATAAATATTGTTTGCATTTGCCTAGCATTTGATGTAATTGTGGAAAGGACAGTGCAATGTGTTGTTTTGGTGCCAAGAAATCTATATGCCTCATATCCATGTTGTTTTGCTGAAGTGAAGCATCTGATGATTTTAAATGTCTGTGTGTTGCCGTGTTTGCTTAGCTTCACTTGATTTTACAGCTGCACTAAATGATTGTGTATGATGTGGTATGGGGCTGCTTGCAGAAATGAAGTGAATGCTTATAATGATGTAGAGATGTGGACTTAGATTGCGGCAATGTTAACTTTCTTAATTAAAGTGATTGAACTATGTGCTGCAACCCTTTTTTAAAATAATTCAGACCCTCATAAATACTGGAAGAGTTGAATGGGAAGGGGTGGTGAGTGAACGATGGGAAAGAAGATTTAAGTGAGGGAAAATGATGTCTCCTGTGCTGTTGGCACGGTAAACACAAATCGAATGCAGCTGCAACTGTGAAGAATGATCGTACTTTAGATATACAAACAGTTGCGGTTAGTGAAATAAATGGCAACTCTCAAACGTTATGGGTCTGTAACTTGAAAGTGTTGAATACACTATTTGTTGTCTCAGCTCATTAGAGTTGCATCTGAATAGCAGCATTCAATAGTTTATCATTCCATAATTATCACTGATTGCTGATTTTTTATGCAAGGTAACTTGTTTATCTGTCTCCTTTAAGGAGGATTGTGGTGTGGTGGTGCAATGGCTGGGAACATGAGAAGTGGGTAAGTTTTACTTGTAATGCTTGAAGGCTTTACCCATGATTATGCATACTAGAAGTCAGGTAGTATAATAGAGACAATTATTTGTGAGTTCGAAGGAGAGAATTGCATAGTAAGGTGTATCAACGGTATATAGAGTGGATATTGAAACTGGCAATTGAGTGCATATGATTTTACTGGATATATATTTGATTTGTGCCCAACTGAATAGTTCAGGGAGTGCTCTGTCTGGGTTGAATTTATGTCAGTTGTTGCCTTTGTGTATACATAAACTCGATAGAATGCTGAATAGATACAAGGAAGTCTGCAAGGAAAGAAGGTCAAAGCATTTGGGTTTAGAATGGGAAAGCAGGAAAACAGTACACTTGTGAGCAGTTAGTGGTAAAGCTTTTAAAGCCCAGAAAGGACACAAGCAAGTTTAATCCTTTTTACTGACAGCGCAGACTCACAGTACTTGCTTAATGTTGTCATAGTTACTGGCAACAAATTCAAGGATTGGTTGCTTAAATTTCAATGAAATGAGGAAGTTAGGCTAATAGTGTGAATGCAGAAATCATTTAGACTACCTAACAAGTTACTTTATAACTTAGTAATGTGAAGTATTTGTAAAATCATATACAAACACATTATAAAGGTTAATAGTTTAATGTTCCATTCTTAACCATATTAAGTATTTGTTATGCAGTATTGAATGAAATTTTTACATATAATTCTCTCTATGTTTGATTCACATTATATACGTGTTAGAATCCAATGCTATACTAGTTGTTTTACATTACGTGAGTTTGTATAAATGACACAAAGCAATGACACAAAGATGTTATAAATATTTCAAACATTATCAGATATACATATACCATTGAATAACATTGATTGTCAGTAAATGATGAAACTATTCCGGTAAGTTAAATAATAAAATGTCACAAGTTAGTTAATCACATAATAGTCTTCTTTAAATTGCAATTTATCTGTGGAGCTCAAACAAATGGGAAAGAAAGTTAGGGAGTTTGGTACAACAGATTCATTCCCTGTCTGTTGGACCAGGAATGCTTTTTATTTCATGTTGGAAGTTGATCAAAAATTACACTAGTACAACTTTATCAATTTTCTTAATACTCACATTCATATTTAGTTTCTGAAGCTTGACATTAGTTTTTCTTCATTGTCCTTTTTGAAGAAAATATTGTTAACTGAGACAGAATGAATTATACAAGTTATTATAAAATGAATAATTAGAAGAGAAGTTTTATATGTTAAAAATAACAATAAAACAATTATTTCTCAAAAACAATCTGAAATGAACTTCACATTGTTATCTTTAAATACTAATGTCTTAAATAATCCAAACAAGAGATCTAATTTGTTAAAATATCTAAAGTTAAATAGAGCCCAAATAATATTCTTACAGGAAATACACTTTAAAAAAATTATAAATGTATGTGGAATACAAGTGAATATATGATTCTAAGTTGTTCCTCATATCAAGACTAGGGGGGTAGCAATCTCATGGAAAAAGAGTTCTCTAAGCCCAGAAATTATTCACAAAACATGTAGACAGTGATGGTCTTATAAGTGTTGTTATATTGAAATTTAATAATAGACTATGGACATTAGTAAACTTATAGTGGATTCCTGGTACTGGGGTGGGAACTGTCAAGAAGCATTTAGATCTCATAACAAGTATATCTAAAGGAAACTTGATAATAGGCGGTGATTTTAATTGTATCACTGACACTTCTGCAATCACAAATAAGAAATCCCCATGTTTAACATCTTCAGCAAAACTTCTAAAAAGATGGATTGAGGTATTAAAATTAAGTGACACCTATAATGCTATAAGTAGTAACTTACTAATATTTTCTCATCAAGATTATAGATTTGGAACCCAAACCAGAATAGACAAAATATATGTTTCTCAGGATCTTTGCTCAAAAATCACTAATGTTTCAATAATCCCATGTTCTTTCTCAGATCATAACTCTCTTATCTTGAAAATTCAAATAGATTATAGGCCATTAACACTCACCACTAGAATTCCATCATATATTACAAAAATTAAAGAATTTAAACAATGGTTAAACAATGAATTACAACTTTTTTTAGATATTAATTACAAAACAGATGTAAGCATAGTTATGGTTTGGGATTCTTTAAAAGCTTATTTTATATATATATATATATATATATATATATATGGTAAAACCCTTAGCTGGTTCAAAAATAAAATTAAAGAATGGGAATCAGAAATGCAAGAATTACAAAAACAACTTTTGTCATTTAAATCTAAAAAAGACTTTAGTTCACATGATAACAAAAAGAAGACAGAAGAACTAAACAAAATATATCATGAAATATTAACTCACAAAACCAACTTAACCATGGAAAGATTAAAAATAAACTCTTATGGAACTTCACCAAACCACTTGCATAATCTAGCCATTAAAATTAAAATGCAAACTAAAGCCAATTCTGTTGTTAACATCTTGAATGATGGGAAAGGTTAAAAAGTTTCTGAAATAAGTGATATTTTAGATGCATTCAAAAATCACTATACAGAGCATTACAAAACTAAAAGCACTACAAAGGAACATTTAATTTTAGAAACTATTCTTCCTAACATTAGGAAAATACCTAATGAATTAAAAATAAAATTGGACAAACCTATTACATATAAAGAAAACTTTGGAAAAGATTAAAGAAAGCAAAACTGGTAAGGCCCCAGGGAAAGATGGATTAATAGCAGAAATTTATAATCTTTTTCCTACAAGTATAAATTTATTGTTACATAAAACATTTCTTGAAATAAAAACTCATGCAATAATTCCCCCCTCATAGAGATACTCTTTAATTACCCCTATTTTAAAGGATAACAAAGACCCAGACTATTGTAGCTCTTATAGACCAATATCATTGTTGAATATCGATTATAAGTTATTCATGTCAATCATAGTAAACAGAATAAAAGTTCAAATATCTGATGTACTCAACAATGATCAGACTGGTTTCATAAATAATAGACACACACATGATAACATAAAAAGGATACTGACATTAATTGATTACTTGAATAGAGAAAATCAAGAAGCCTTGATAACTGGATTGGACATAGAAAAGGCTTTTGATTCATTAAACTGGGATAATTTAATTAAAATCCTGGAAGTATTTGATTTTCTCCTCTCTTTTATCAAACTTATAAAGAAACTCTATGAAAAAAAACTTAACTTATGTTAAATTGGGACCCTTTACTTCAGAGGCAATCCAAATTACCAAAGGCACTAAATAAAGTTGCTCCATGTCTCCCATTCTATTTGCATTAACTATAGAAATACTTGCAACATTAATAAGGAGCAACTCCAAGATATTAGGAATAAATATATATGAACAATATAGCTCAAAGATTATGCTCTTTGCCGATGATGTTCTTCTTATCCTGCCTAACTGAAAGGAAGGTCTAGATGAGGTAGATTTATTGATAGAGAACTTTTATAAGATCTCAGGACTTCATTTTAATAAATCTAAATCAAAATTCCTGTTATTGAACAAAAAAAATAATACAAGTTAGTGGGAATCACATCATTGGTGAGCAAGTAACCACCTTAAATTATCTAGGAATTGTCTTGTGTAAAAATATAAATGAGATAGTAAATGTTAATTATAGGAAGATTATATATATATAATTAAATCACTGGTGAACAAATGGAATAATATGTTTATAAATTCTGAAGATAGACTAGAGCTGATAAAAATGGTATTGCTTCCTAAAATCCTATATGTAGTGCAAGCTATCTTGCTATTGCCTGAGAAATGTTATCTTAAAGAAATAACTTCAACACTATAAAGTTACTTTGGCACCCTAAAATAAATAGAATTGTGTTATCACATCACATTAGGCAATGGGAACAAGGAGGACTAAACTTTCCAGACATAGAATCTTATATAAGCGCTACCTTACTCAAAACTGTAATTGACTGGATAAACCCTAAATATACATCTAATTGGAAATCATTACGCACAACTATAACAATAAATGAAAACAACTTGTCAAAAAATACATTAATTATAAACACAGACAATAAATTATGATATTCACTGTGCTTAAATTTACAATATAACATAACAAAACTTACTAAACTAAATCTAGTTAATCACCTCTTTGACAATTTTAGAAAATCTGTTAATATGAATATAGACTTAAAAACTTGGTTCATAACTTTAATCACTTTCAGTGTTACTAAGAACTTCTCAGACAGAATGTATAGAGGCATTCTTATTTCTTGGGAACATAAGAACTTAATATGTTGGCTGCATTGCATGGAAAATCAACAAGTCTTAGATGCACAAAAATTGTCATCAAATTTTAAGTTAACGTCACATGACTGGTTATTATTATAAAATGTTTTGACATACTCCAAGGATCTTTGTAGAATAATAACTAACTCTTCCTTTAAAAATCCTCCAAAATTCATAAGTGGATTGTTTTGAATTATTTACAATAATGCAGCTATGAAAAATGAAACTTCATACTTATATAATATAATAAAAAAATATAAATCAGTCCCAAAAACAACTTATTGGCAATGTATTACTAAAGGAATATTGATACCTCTATCTTCACAGAATAAAGCTAACATATTATCAGTTAAATTAACATAATATCCTCAGTATTGGAGGATATTTATTTGGAAATTTCTGCATAGATCCTTCTTAACCCCTGAAAAAATTTCAAAAATCAATACTTCTAGTAAAGGGCTATGCTGGAGATGTCAACGAGTCTCTGAAGCAGATTGGTCTTATATGTTTTATAATTGTATGCAGATAAAAACTTTTTGGAATGATGTTAATAATTTCTTACAAGCAATTTTCATAGACACATTTGTTATGACTAAAGCTTTGATTTTATTGAATATAAATGAAGGTCCTCTCATGAATAAAACAAATTTATATCAACTGTGGACAATACTCACTACTTCTTTTTTTTTTCAGTTAAGGGTCACCACAGCAGATCACCTGTCCACTCATGATTGGCAGTAGAGTTTACAGTGTCAAGTTGCCAGCCCAGTGCCCAACCTTCCACAGAAGGCACACACACGCAAACACTCACGCATAGGGTCAATTTAGAGTGTCCAATCCACCTAGAGCTTGTCTTTGGAATGTGGGAGGAAACCAGATCACCCAGAGGAAACCCACATGACCACAGGGAGGACATGCAGACTCCTCACAGAAGGTACACCAGCCGAGGATCAAACCAGAGAATCTCTTGCTGTGAGGTGACAACGTTAACGATTACACCACCGTGGACACCTGAATGTGGACAATACTCACAATAGCTAGAAAATGTTTAACCAAGAAATGGAATTCTAACATATCACCTACCATGGAGAACTTTCTATGTCTACTGAAGAAGACAGCATGAATGGAAATAAAAGTTAAAGAACTAAGAATATTCCCTAAGCCATTAGTTAATAAATCCATGGAAGAAAGTTCTGTCATTGATTGGCACTTTACAATCTCAGTCACATTATGATACCGTATTTATAATTTGTTTTGACTTATTATCACTTGTTTATATCAAATACTATATACGTATGTCAAGCTAAATGCAAATATTGTAAGTAGTTAATTAATTATTCAATTTATTTAATTGTAATTAAATTTTTTGTGATTTATTTAAAATAAAAAAAAAATTTGAGTAAAAAAAAATGATTAATTTAGTAGTGCAACATGAAGTATCTTAATAACTTACTAAGCAAGCCAGCTGTGCAAAGCCTTGTAAAACCTTTGCAAAGATGTGTAGCAATCATCATTAAAAAGGGCCTAACTCACATGCACAAAAGTTCCTTAACTTTGTTAATTCAGATGCCTTGGAACAAATTGTTCATACCTCGATGAGGGGAACAAACATTCTGGATCAGTTCCTCACCAACATGTCAAAGAGATGCACTGCCGCAACTGTTGGACTCTCATTCGTTAAAATTGACCACAAACCAGTAACCTTTGAGCTGCCCCTAACACCAGAATTCACAAATCATGAAATCAGACTAAATAACTTCACCAAGGCAAACTATACCCTCCTAAGTGAAGGTATAAATGCATTCCAAGCCACACCCCAAGCTGGAAGTGGTAACTACAACAAAGCTTACACTAAAGCCCTGTACAATCACTTGCATACGTGTATAAACTCGGTTGTACCAGAAAGAATCAAAGCCAGAGCCCCAAGTTAAAACAAGCCACAATGGTGGACATCCAGCATCAAAGAACTTTACAATAAATGCAAAAAAATTGCTGTCCATGAAAACAAAGGCAAGGCCCAAAAATGGAAAAGCTCCCTCCTCAGCCTCAACAGGCAAATAAGACAACTTTTCAAATCCTCCAAGGGCTCCATTGAGAGAAATTTAGCAAGTCCAGCCAATGATAACCATAAGGCCTTTTACAACTACATATGTAGCCTAAAGGGTAGGACCTAAACATGTGCAGAACTAGTGGCCTACAGTATCACACACACTGACCCCACAGAGATAGCAAACCTGCCAACAGATAGGTTTGGCAAAAATGTCACTCTCTTATCCCCTCCTAACTTACAACAAACCTTCCCCCAAACTTCCCCTCCAACCTACATATCTGATGAGCAGGTCCTCAAAGCCTTGTCCAAGGCAAAAAACACAGCCTCTATGGGACCAGACAATATCCCAGGCTGTCTTCTAAGCAGACTAAAACATGAACTAGTGTCACCACTAAGTATCCTTTTTAGTCATAGCCTAACCACAGGCTTTGTTCCTGTGGAATGGAGAACAGCAGCAGTTATTCCCTTCCACAAAGGTGGCCTAGCAATAGACCCAGGGAATTATAGACCCATAAGCCTAACCAGCCTCATCTGTAAGGCCATGGAACATATCATTATGGACCTCATAAATAAAGACATAGGTGACCTCCAAGCCCTGGATCCTACCCAATTCAGCTTTGTGAAGGGCAGATCCTGCCTGTTAAATCTGGTGGATTTCTTTGAAAATGTGACCAAGGCCATTGATGAGGGCACATCTGTGCACACAGCATACCTCAACCTGGCAAAGGATTTTGACACAATCCCACATTCAGGCATTACCAATAAACTTAGCAAACTGAATTTTAACCCCTTTGTTGTAAGATGGGTTGCCAAGTGACACACAAACCAGACATACATTATTAAAGTGGGTGACCCCACATCAAACAGCAGACCTGTTACCAACAGGGTGCCACAGGGGTCAGTGCTGGGCCCCCTACTGTTTGGTATATACCTCTCAGAAGTTCAAGTCAAAACTAAGGGGTTGTGGCTGACCAAGTGTGTAGATGACTGCAGACTAGGTGTAATCATTGAATCTGTTAAATAAAATCAAGAGATCAATACACAGGAGGTTCAGGTTCAAAAGTTTACTAGTGTACACCAGGAGGCAAAAAACGTACAAGTACAGAATTTTGTCTGACATGAAACAGGAAGTACATAATTTTTATAGTTTCTTACATTCAAGTTGTGCCCACCTTATTGACGTGGTCAGTCACAGGGCATCTACATCACTTTATCTTACAGTATTCTATTCATTAAATAATGCTGATGCTGTATATTTAAAAAAAGTTTTCCTCTGGTAACAATACGGCCTTGCTTACCACCTGGTCAGACATAATGTCTTTCTGTAAAGTTACTTCTTCAAGGTTTCAGACTAGTTCGAATACAATAGCAGATTCAGTCTTCTAATACACTTCTTTGTTCCCCTGTAACACTTTCCCAACAGCTGCGTGTTATCTAGTAACACATACACAAGGCCAAATCATCCCAGCAGGAAAGAGCAGAAGATTTCATTATTTCACATATTTAATTTCCTGACCCAGCAGATAATCACTTGTGAAAAGCATAAACATTAGAACTTGCTGAGCTAGCAGCTGCCAGGGTCAGAGGCCAACTTGCTACAAGGCACACTGCAGTTTCAAAAACTTCTTGCAATTACACATGAATTCATCCTTTTTGTTATATCGTTAATAGAATACAATGCATTACATACTACTTTGCTTTTAAACTAGCACTTCACATATATTCAAATACATATTTCTCTAACAGAATCCCTCCCAAATGATGTCAGTGTGTACACAAGGAGGGTCTCTCACAGACCACTGACTGATGTATTAGTCACAGTCTCAAACTGAATGCAAAGAAATGCATCATCATTCCCTTTGGCACAAACAATGTCCCCTCACACTATCAAATCAACAATAATACTCTAAGTACCCCCAAAGTGGTGAGGGACCTACGATCACAAGTTGACTGAGACCTTAACTTCAACCACCATGTGTCTACTGTTGTAGGGAAAGCTTTCTACATAGCACATTTGATTAATAAAGGCATCACCTCAAGGGCAAAAGAAGTTATAACCCCTCTGTACTCAGCACTTATCTGGCCCATAATTGAGAATAATGCCCCGTATGGCACCTGCAGCAATTATAGAGACCTCAGAGGCCTTACACAGACCAACTAAAGTCCCTGTCATTATATTCCATATCATATAGACTTCTTAGGGGAGACTTATGCCTGGCCTACAGAGCAATCCATGACCCAAACTGAATTAACTTGCTGCATATCCATAAATCAAACAAGACTAGGCCTACCTGTTCCAGAGACCTTTATATGGTCTGCGACTTAAACAGGACAGGATGGAGGGACAGATTCATCTCGCAGCGACTGCCGCATCTTTGGAACAGGCTACCAATTCATGTGAAAAAGAGCACCTCTATGACACTGTTCAAGTGCCCCAAATACAAAGCTATGAAGCAGCAACCAGTAAATCAACCAATTAGGGTACTGAGGGCAACAGACACATGGAGGTAAAATGTACCACTACATTCATTTTTCAAAAAAGGTATTGATACAGTTTATCTCCATGTGTCTGTTATCTGCAGTGCCCTAACTGGTGGATTTACTGTTCAAGAGGAACCTGGATAAGTGGATGAAGCACTGAAAATTCTTACGGGGGATAGAGCCCACAACCTTCCTGGACATGGGCAGTCATCACTAAATGCAATCATGGGTATTGACTAGCATTTCTATGGTATTTCATTGGGATGAAACAGCTAGGCTTAAAATGACCTCTGGGTTGATAGCGTAGTAATCTCCTATGATCCAAAGTGTTAGTTAACAGTGGGCCTCCTTACCCACATCACTGGTGTAATGTTGCTTCTTGATATTTAAGCCTTTTCCTTATGCCTTCCATCACTTTATTAATCTGAAGGTGTTTTGAGATGGTATATGAATGGTCCATGTATGAAATAGGCTCATCAGTGGTCTGACAGGGTGCATCAGTGTTGCCAAAATTATATTTTATTTTATGTTCTTATATATAGCATGACACATTGGTATGCTTACATTTAATAAATGGCTTAATACATTTCAAAAGTTAATCTTACAGTTTGTCTGGGATTATTAATGGAATAACCTCATGAAATATGCACTATTTTGCCTATGCACAAATAAAGGATGAGGCTTAGGTACATGAGAAGGCTGCACAGACATGTACATTGCAGAAAATGCTATCTGCACATACAAATGCCCCCCATTATGGGCATCTTTGGAGGTTAATATCCTTGGCAACACTTCACTTTTAAAGTACATGAGCACCTGGCTCTGTCTTGGAGTCTCCCTGTAAGGGATAATTTTGCTTAGGAAGGCTTTGTAGCACACCTTGACTTGGGATTTGGAAGGTACAATTGTAAGAGCCACCCTCAACTAAAGGTATGACATAATAGGTTATGCCATTATGGTGAAAAAAATGAAACAGATAAGGGAATGGCAACATTAGGCCACCTTGTGTAGAACATTTGTAAGAATATTTCCTTTGCATCATTTAATTACCTATTTAATCTCTTTCACCTGGACTCTTGCAATTTATGGGAGTATTTGAAGCTGAGACTTTTTTAATGAGATCTTCTCTTAAATGGCTATTAAAGGTCCCTGTCATGCATATCCTATACATCTTTTGGAAAGATACATGGAGTTTGCTTAGCCTATCATAATGGAAGATTTTGTACTATCATCACCTACTTGGCAGATCTTGGGCTAAATGCATGAAAAAGTTCATCCAAAGTCACATAGTTAATTTTTGATTGAATCCCCCTTCAGTTAATCTTGATGCTCAATTTGTTCTACTCAAGGAGTTGTGTTGTGTTTCTAGACCATGGAAACATCAGATCAGCTTCTAGTTTGTTGGTTGGAGCAGAGTGTTATGGCTGTGAGCTGTAGTTTCTGCCAAACATTACTCTCTGGTCACCCTGAAAAGGAATTGTGCCTCCGGTGGGCCTGTCTGGTTAATAAATGTACATTATTATATTCAGTGTTATTTCATGCCATTGTACAGCTTACAGCATTGCTTTTTCACACGTTGAACTGTGAAAGATGGGGTATGGACCAACAAATGTTCATATGTTTTGGGTGTGCAGACTCATTAAGCCACTCTGGAAATATGTAAAGAATCTAGTTTAGGATGGCTGGTGAATTAAGGTTCCATTGGATGCAGACAATTGGGTCTTGTTATATTTCCAGCTTGTAGAGTCAATATCTCAGGTCTGCAGATTAGGACTTGCACAGCTGGTGGCAACCACATGTATTTACATAGCATCCCAGTAGTAATTCCTGGGTAAGCTATCCTGCAAGAACTTCATTTAGAAACACGTGGTATATCAGCAGTCTTTTATTTTGCAGTAGACCCTTCTCTTTTCTGATATTGAAGTCACCATAAGCCTAATGGTGTGCAAGTAATTGTTTCTAGTCTCTTCCGTTGAGGGATGTCTTTTTTTATAATGTTTGGTACTGGCTTCCATTTTATTGGCTTTTATAAGCACACTGTATTTCAGTTATTTGTACACAGTTATAAACGTATTTGATATAAATCTTTTTTATAACTGCATGTTTTGTGGCTTCTGCTGCTATTTGTGATTGTTAATTTCATTTTCTGGGCATTGATGTGACAGCAATAAAAACAAATCAATAAAAAATAATTCATTGTTTATTTTATTTTTATTTTGACATTTGTTAACCGGGATAGTTTGACTGAGCAAAAGCCTTTTTTCAGCTGAGGCCCTGGGAGGAAAAGCTCCACAGTACAACAAATTATTTCATTACAGTAACTAATAGGGTTAACAGTAGCATACATAAATAGTCTGAACAGAGAATAAACACAGTTTTTTTTTTTTTTTTTAAAAAGCTCAGAATGGCAAAAGAGGTACAGAATTATAGCAAGAAGGAAAAGTAGGAGCAGGGCATAAGTACTCTAAGCAAAATTAATCAGTTTTATCGCAGGACACAATGGCTATGGAGAAACAAAAGCAGAAGACATTAATAATAAAGAATTAAACACATCAAGTTTACAGTGATTTTGGAAATAAATCAGAGGTTCGAGAATAAATATGAGCAATAAATATTTAAAAGTGAGCCAGGAGGAATTCTAGTTGGAGAAGAGTTTGTTAGGTCAGGGAGGGGATTATAGAATTGGGTATTAAACATGAATTACAAGATTTGATAGGAGGTATGGTAAAAGTAGGAAAATGGGAAAGTTAGGTAAGTAGACAGGGGAAAAAAGTGGAAGTTAATGAGGAAGGTAAGAAAGAAGTGAATTAGAAGGAATTCTGAAGGTATTGGGATAAGGAGAATCAGATATGATGACAGGTTATAGAGTAAAAAGCACAGTAGGAAGAGAGTAAGAGAGGGAGATGTGGGAAGACAGTAGAGAGTTCATGTAGGATATTTATAATGACAGGTCCAGGTAGTATTAAGGTATATACTATACAGTTTTTGTCCAATAGAGCTCTTAGGTTTAGCGATTTCCAGGTGCAATTGATCAGAGCTTCTTAGAGTTCAAGGGGTGGTGTAGAGGGAGACCAGTGTGGAAATGGAAGAGCAGGAGAGGGGTATGTGTATGATGGAGTGAATGAGGGTAAGTTGAGAAAGTTGAAGATAGACAGGGAATTCTAGCCAATTTAGAGAAGTATGGGCAAGACAGTAATATGACTTAAGTGGGTGATTAGATGCAAATCTAGCTACTTTATTATAGGTGGTTTGTAATTTTATGAGGAAAGTCGATTGAAGGTTAGTTAGGATTTAACAACAATATAGTAAGTTATTTAGAGGGGAGGTAAGCCTGGGCAAGTGTCTGTCATGAGTCGACAGTTAGGAACTTTTTATTTCTATACAACAGATCTAATTTTTGATGAGTCTTCTTACTACTGTGGAATAAACGAAGGTCAAATTTCATTTGGTCGTCAATAATGGCACCTAGAAGCTTGGTATGGGTTTCAGCTTTAATAGTAGTGTTGCTAAGGGATGTGACAGTGAAAGTGGATTTGTGTTGAGAGAGTGATTTAGGTAGTAATTTGGTTGTTCAAAAGCCAAGTTTCGATAATGTTGAAGAAGTTTTGTGTAAGTGTATGAAGGTCAGGCAGGGTATCAGAGGAGGTGATGACTGTGGAGTCGTCTGCATACTGTATAAGGGATGATTGTGGGCAAGAAGTGTATAGGTGCTTTATGAAAATATTGAAGAGTAAGGGACCAAATATTGATTCTTGAGGGACTCCCATCTTAATGAGGAGGAAGGTGAATAGGGATGAGAGTCATTTAACAGCTTGCAGTCTGTTGGAAAGGCAGCTTTAAAACCAGGAGATAGTTGGAGAAGAAAGAATGAGTTGAGATAGTTTAGAAAGAATGATAGAGTGAGAGATGGTATCAAAAGTTTTGGAGAGATCAAGAAAGAGACAAGAGACCAGCTTGTTGTTGTTTCTCACCTGGGAGATAGCGTTTGTAAAGGAGATGGCCGTTGCAATAATGTGGTGTGGTCGAAAGCCATGTTGTGTAGGTGAGAGTAAGTTTTGGTAGATAAGGTAGTCAAGGATTTGTTTATGTACATATTTCTCAAGGATTTTGGATAGAGGAAAGAGTATAACTATAGGCCAGTAATTGGAAAGGTCAGTAGAGTGACCACCTTTGTGAAGGGGTATAGTATAGAATTTTTTCGATAATGAGGAAACAGTAGATTCCCTTATTGGATGGTTTATATGAATGGAAATGGGATAGGCAATAGGGTGGGCTGCAGCCTTAAGGTACACTGGAGGTAGGCTGGCTGCTGATACTGAGCAAGGTTTTAGTTTGAGAAGGAGATTTTAATATAGTTTGTAGGGACTGGTTTCAGTGAGAGGGAGTCTTTTATTGGTAAAGGAGTGATACTATTGCAAGGACCAGTTAGTGGTTTGGTTACGTTTACTAACAGAGTCAATGAAGTAAAAGTTAAAGATAGTTGCAGTCTCTTGTGGGGAGTTATTAGGGCAGGGGTTGGGAGTAGAGGGATTTCCAGGGTGCAGGATTTGGTTGACAGTTCTCCAGAATTTCTTGGGATTCTTATTTTGTGTGGTTTGAGGTTTCAGATAAAAGTTTTTCTTGTCTATATTAAGTTGTTTTTTAGTTAAGATAAGTAGTTCTTTATATGTTTGGTAGTGACTGTACAATTTAGCTTTTCTCCAGAGCATCCAGTCATTATCTCTTTTCTTATGAAGGGAGAGAGTAGCTTGGGTGAGCCAAAGGGAACATCTAGATTTCACAATTTTAGTCTGAAGGGGAGCAAAGGAATTTAGAGTGTTGAGAAATATGGTGATAAATTGTTGGACTGCTTCATCTAGAGGTAGATGAAATAGGAAGGACCAGTTAACAGATGAAAGAATGTTGCTGAAGGAGTCAGAATGAAAGTTGGAAAGTTTTCGGTATTCAGTAAGTTTATGTGGTCTGGACTGAGATGAGGACTGAATCTTTGGACACAGATGGGAGAGTGATCACTAATGACATCAGGCAGGGATTGGGGGTTGTGGTAGAGGTTAGGGTTGGACACCAGTATCCAGCTGATTATAGATGCAGAGTTAGATTTTTTAATGAGGTGGGTAGGGGTTGAGATGAGCTGGATGAAGGCATATAAGTTTATGCTGGAGCTTGGACAGGAGGAATTAAGTGATAACCAATTGATATTTACATCACCTAGCAGGGTGCTCTTGTAAGGTATGTTGTTGGAAAACCAGGAGAGGATTTGTTCAAGTACAAATATGTTGTCTTCTCGTGGTATGTATATGGCAGCAATAGTTAATGTTTTATGGTTATTGAGTTTGAAGTTAGCAGTTAATAGTTCAGCAGGGCGGAAGGCAGAAGGAGCATTAGGTAAGGGAGATAGGTCAGATTGTTGGAGAAGAGTATTGCTATGCCGCCTCCTTTTTGCTAGTTCTGTCAAGATGAAGGATGTTATAACCTGTGGGTAGAAATTCATTATCTGATATATGAGGTTTAAGCCAAGTTTTGGAGATGGTTATAATATTGGGGGAGTACAGAGCTAGCCAAGAGTGAAATTCAGTAGCTTTGTTAACAATGTATAATGACAAAGACTTTGGGGTATGGTCAAAGTGATGAGATACAGAAGGGCAGGGTAAAGATAAAAGAGAATTGCAGTGGTGTCTAGGATTTGGATGAATGTCACCAGAGAGATTTATTTATTTGACATTTGTTTACCAGGAAAGTCTGACTTGGAACTAAGCCAGTTTTCATTGGCATCCCAGGGAGAAACACTCTACACACATATCTTTGTAACATGGGAGGAAACCAGAGCATTTGGAGGAAACTCACATGGATGCAGAGAGGACATGCAGACTCCACACAGGACCTCTTGCTGTGAGGTGACAATGTAATCTCTGCACCACTGTGCTGTCCAAAGATGTAAGGTATTGTAGGATCACAAGAAACTAGTCTTGAATAAGTGTATAAGGTTTTGCTTGTGTTTAGTTTTAGGATGTAATTAATTAAGTGGAGGGAGTTTGATCTTAAGAATGGTAAGGTTAGTTGTAAGAAAGTGTGCGGGGGATATATGAGAATAATAATGTGCAACTGTTACTCATTAAATCATCTTTGACCTTTTCTTCAGTCATTTCTCAATTATAAAAGATATTTGGTGGGACTGTCACTTCCTTACCATCTTTGGGAATGCCCAGTGAAACAAAATTCAGCAACCTGATTCCGTTTACAAGAAATTTGTCCACCTGTATAGCAAAGCAAAGAATTCTTAAACCCCTTTTAGAGTTTGTGTGTCCACTGATGATGCAGCAAAAGAGTCAATGCACATACGGCCCCAAACATCAATAATTCAATACTAAAAAGAGGAGCCAGCAAGCTATGGCAAACTGTTTAATAACTAAAATATCATGTCAAACATGAAAATAGAGACAAAAAACAGACCGGTTTCGGCTATAAGGTCAACATAGCCTTCATCAGTGTTAAACAAATCATGACTCCAATTACTCCATTTTATAGTAAACATGTAAATAATGTGAAAATTCATTGGTCATTCACAGATGCTCATTAAGTCCTGGTGGGAATAACCCAACTAATCTGATGATCCATTTATTTTCTTTATTATTCAACATGGTATGCCATCCAGCTTTATTCATCCTATTGCCCATAATTTTGTCAATCACAATTAATCTGAAAGAAGCATTCTTGTATATCATTGTATGTTTATAAAGAGCATTCCTGGTCTTTTTGGTTCTGATATCACTGAGGTGTTCTGATATGCATAGCCTTAAAGGTCTAGACGTCTGACCTACGTAAAAAGCAGAACAGGTACAAGTTGTGAGGTAGATGACCCAGTCTGTGCCACAATTTGCAAAGAACTCAATGTTGTATACATTCCCAGTATTGTTACTGGTGAATTCTTTGGATTTGGTCCAACGCCTGCAATGAGTACAATGGCCACAAGGGACACAACCAACAAGTAAATCACCAGTCAAGGTTTTCTGAGTGGAGTCAGATTTGGTCCAACAATTGTGTTTATAGTGACTAAGCTTTGAGCCTAAATTCCTACCCCTCCGAAATGCAAAGAAACATCTGTCTTGTAAAAAAGTTGAGAGATTGGCATCCACAAGAAGTATGTTCCAGTGCCTTTGGACACTGTTTAGTAGCAGATCAGTGTTTCTCCCATATGTAGTTACTAAACAAATCAATGATTGATTCCCCGGTTTCTTCTCTTTGTACCTCAAAATGTCCTTCCTGTTGACTGTAGATGCCCAATAACTAGCACTGAGGATATTACCCATTTTGTAACCCCTGTCTCTGAATCTTGTAGTTAGATCATCCTTAAAGTGTTCATAGGTATTTGGATGTGAACATATATGTTTCATCATTAGGAATTGGGATTTTGGAATGTTCCTGCAAATATGTGGTGGATGAAAGCTGGAAGCATAGAGAAGAGAGTTATATTGTGGATATATATTCGATAGACCTCTGTTTCTAAAGTGTTCTCAGCATTCCTAATGATCAGGACATCCAAATACATGATTTGGTGAGAGATGTAATTGGCTGTGAATTGGATGCCCAATATATTATCATTAAGATACCCCACAAACTCCATTAAATATTCCTCATTAGATCTCCATACCATCCAGCAGTCTTCAAGGAACCGTCTCCAAATATCAATTTCGTCTAGATAGATGTTATGTGTGTTATTATAAATCAAGAACTCTTGCACATATGCTATAAACAGGTCAGCATAAATGGGAGCAAAAGATGCCCCCATTGCTGTGCCCTGGACTTGCCAATAGCATTTATCCTGGTAGAATAAAGTGTTCTTGGTTAGCAGATGTTCCACAAGGCAAATCAAGAAAGTATTAAAGCCTGGAGGATAGAGTTCCAACTTATTTAGCCAGTATTCAAGTGCCTCTAATCCTGCCCTGTGTGGAATGTTGGTATACAGTGCCAAGACATCCAGACTGCCTAATAGCCATCCTGGTTCTAGTTGTATGTCTGAAACAATTTGGAAAAATTCCATGGTGTCTTGAATTCTTGAACGTACCCATCTGAGTATGGGCTATAGATATTGCATGAGGAATTGTGAAAGGGGTTCTGTAATTGAGCCCCTGCCTGAAACAATAGGCCTGCCTGGTGGATTGTTAAGATCCTTATGTATTTTTGTGAGGAAGTAAATATATTGACTCATAGGATCTGATACTGTCAAGTGATATAAAGTAGTGTCTGAAATGATACCCTCCTTAGCTGACCACAAAAACTGATCAATCTGCTTCTTAAATCTAAAGGTAGGATCTAACAGCATGCAGGTATAATAATGCCCATCGCTAAGTTGTCTGTTTGCTTCTGAATTATCTTCATCTTTTGACTTTTCCCGGTTAGGGGTCACCACAGCAGATTACCTGTCCACTCAAGATTGGCAGTGGAGTTTTTACAGTGTCGAATTACCAGCCTGGCGCCCAACCTTCCACAGAAGGCACACACACTCACTCACTCATGCTTAAGGCCAATTTAGAGTGTCCAATCCACCTACAGCATGCCTTTGGGATGTGGGAGGAAACTTGCTTCTGCATTATATTGTATCCAATTCATTACAACCACAGTCCCACCCTTATCAGCAGGTAGAATGACCAATTCCTTAATGTTTTGCAATTCTTGTAAAGCCTGAATTTGAATCTTTGAGAGGTTATTAGCTTTACATTGGAATTCCCTTGAATGAAAATGTAAATCCTTTAGAACAGACGTTTGGAACATTTGTACATTAGGATGCATAGAGGGTGTAAAATTTCATTTTGTAATATTTGAAGCCCTCCTCACGTTCAGAGTTGTCAGATGATTGAAAAAATAACTTTAGATTAAGCAATCTACAAAAGAATATAATATCCTGTGCAAGAGCATCTTTGGAGACAAATAAGCCAGTTATAAAATTCAAACCTTTATTCAATATTTTTATTTGGATATTTGACAGAGATACTGTAGAAATGTTCAACACATTGTTGTTAGTGATTATTTCTGAATTATCAGTTTGAGTAGTCCCTTCATATTTTCCACTCTTGGAATGTTTCCTCCCTCCCCTCCTCTGTCTCGCCCTAAAGGGGTCTATGTGTTACTTCTTTTGGACAATGGGGAGTCTGGGGCATGCTGTGTGTCAGGGTCAGTCGCTGATGAGGATTCATCCCCAGATGTATCATAGCTAGATGAGGTAGGTCTTTTCAGGATCGACCTAGGTCGCTTCTGTTTGCCGACCTTCCTACCATCGTTCTCAAACCTAACTTGTTTATTGTTGTTGCTAAATGGGTTGCCCCTATCATAATCAGCTAGGTCTCTCTGGAATTTTCTCATTTTCCTTGGCTTAAGCTGCTGTTCAAGATTAAGGAGGTCTTTACTAAGTTTGTTAAGGCATATATCATACAATGGTAAGCCTTCAAATATCTTGATTTCCTCACACAAAATAGTTACTTCAGCTGTATCTTTGTCTATGGTGTGGTCATAATAGGAGGCCAAAACCCCCACAAACCACATGGAGGCTTGTTGTTGAGCCATGGCCCACTGTTCCAGTAATTCAGTATCCATCATACTCACCAGAGGTTGTATGCGTACCCTATGGCCCCTGGGCACTATTCCCTTAGTCATTTATGCTTTAAACAGTTTGGAGTGCCACACATTGGTCCGTAAGGACCTCATATATTTCGTTAATTTTTGAAAGTGGGCTTCACAGGTATCCTCCGATGTTAAAGAGTTCAAACTATTGTTAGGATTACTATTTTGACCCAAACCAAACACCCCCCGATAATCCCGATCTGCTGATAATCCCTGTAATATGATGGTCAAATCCATGGGGAATTGGAGGTCTATACCAGTTTTATATATATATATATATATATATATATATATATATATATATATATGTGTGTGTGTGTGTGTGTGTGTGTGTGTATACAAATATAATATATATATATATAAATGTTTGAGATGTCCCCGTATAATAATAAATAAATATCCCCTTAGATAGCTTTGAGGGTATAAATCACCAAAGGATATGGGAATTGCATGAGCCCAGAGATGTATTGGTACCTAAAAATATATATAGATCAATAACAATAAATAAACAAGGGCCCAATATATGGTATCAGCTACTGATAATTGTGAGGAACATGAACCAAATCCTATTTCAGGCCCCCCAATAAAAATTACTAAAGTTATTCAAACCTGTTCGAAAAAGTATTCAAAAAACACAGCAATGCTACATTCATTTAAATAAAATTCACAAACCTTCCATGATAGATTCCAAAATCTGAGAAATGGACAATAATAGCCCTTGCTATTTGATCCTTAAGCAGGAATCCATTTCCATAACACAATGAATTACTGTATTTTTGAAAATTTGTTATAACCTTTAAGAAGAAGAATATAGCAATGCTATGTCCATTCCATTATGTTTAACTTGCCAAAAGGCCTAAACGAACAATAATAGCCTTTGCTGTATAATAAGTAGCATATAATGCCAACATACCTACATAAGGCCCTTAGCCAAGCTCCTAATAGCTAGTGTAAAATAAGGCCAACATGTCTGGGCTCAAGCAATAATTCCCTTGGTGTTATACATCTTATTAAGCAAATCAATATCCCTGGGTCTGTTTGTTTTACATATAGAAAACATGGTCATAAAGACAACCAAACCTCTAAATATCGATGAAATACTTCCACAATAAATGTTTAAAGGATGAACAACAGATCCCATATATCCTATAGGTCTGTTTGAAAAAATGGTCATAGCATCCACCAAACCCCTTAATATTGATCAAATACGTCCATAATGGATATTGAGAATAAACAGTAGATCCTATATGTCCAAAAAAAGGGGAGAGGGACAGCTAATTCCTTACCAATCAAGGACTATAACTGAGAAACACTATCAATGTTCATCCCTAATATGTGGCACAAACACTAATTTTTAAAGTGGTAAAGACCAGCAATCGTGTAAACTGACAACAATTCCCCACCTAAATATATCAATATATAAGACAAAACAATATCCCCTAATATTCAAATATTAAACGTACATATATGAGTAATATCCTGTTCCTGCTTAAATTCAAATAAGAATAGCTGTAATCACGACTTCAAATAGGACCCAAAATCTTCGCTTAGTATCACATTCACACTATTATACATTCAAAGATTATATAATAAAAGGTATTCACGCTCTTTTCTGGGTAAAAGATATCTAATGTTCTCAGAAATTCAAGTATAACATGTCAATCACTTCCCCATATCAATATATCTTTCAGTAGATCAGTTCTTATCAAAATATAATGTTACCCCTTCAAAAATGGGACAGTAAGAAATTACTTATATAGATAAATTGTTAGACTAAAGCATAATAAAAAATGTTTAAATACCAATTCAAAGTCCAAAAGCAGTTGGTTGCTGTAGAATCCAAGAGTAGAAGTCGTTGTAATAAAGACTATTCCAACAAAAAAGCAAAAATGACTTTCATTTGCCCAGTATATTAAATGGGATCTCAAAGTTGCATGTAAATGAGCACACCATCCCAAACATAACCAACATTGATCAAGTGTACTTGCTTCAGCAAAAATAAATCCAACTGTGAAAAATATTTGTTAATAAGTAGGCACACCAAAATATAAAGTCAACTGAACAGTTTAGAAATTCCCTTGATTCGGCTGTTCGGGTGTCTGATTTGGCCACAACAGTTTACAAAACAACTCTGTCCAAACCTGAATTCTGAACCAGGTATCCGGCCGTGTTCAAGACTGAGTAAAACACAGTCCTGAGTCCAATAATCCAAACCGCCAAAAATGTAACAGCCCCCGAACACTGTTGAAAAGTATTGCGTCATTCTGTAGGCCTCTTCCTGCTTATAAGGTATGAACCAACCAACTGCTTTAATATATCCCAAGAAAAGTCCATATAAGGTATTGATGGTACAAAAATGATGACAAAAAGGTCCAAAAAGACCCAATATTTTCGTAGCTCAACAAACCTGGATTACCGCTAATGCACCACTCAGGAATCCCAGAATAAGATCAAAAATGTATTATTAATGCTTCCCAGATCCAGAAGGGTATAAGAAAATAAAGAGGTTGTCATTTTGAATGAGCAGAAAGGTAAATAATAAGATAGCTTCACCAGACGACACTGGCCCAGACACACAGCATGCCATAGACCAACAGCAGGGAGAACACAATCAGAAGCAACAAAAGAATCCCTGAACATACAGCAACTGCATGGCCCAGAAAAACAGTAATCCAATACTAAAAAGAGGAGCCAGCAAGCTATGGAAAGCTGTTTAATAACTAAAATACCATGACAAACATGAAAATAGAGACAAAAAACATACCGGTTTCGGCTATAAGGTCAATATAGCCTTCATCGGTGTTATATGATCATAACTCCAATTACTCCATTTTATAGTAGACATGTAAATAATCTGAAAATTCATTGGTCATTCACAGATGCTCATTAAGTCCTGGTGGGAATAACCCACCTAATTTGATGATCCATTTCTTTTCTTTAGTATTCAACATGGTATGCCATCCGGCTTTATTCATCCTATTGCCCATAATTTTGTTAATCACAATAAATCTGAAAGAAGCATTCTTGTATATCATTGTATGTTTATAAAGGGCATTCCTGGTCTTTTTGGTTCTGATATGGCAGGTCCTCATTTTCCTGATATGGCCCTTATGGCAGGCCCTCATTTTCTTGTTAACCACTGATACAGAGCATCTCTTTGGACTTATCCTTCTTTTATGCCTAAAGTGGTCAGTAACTTGTCTTTGAATCAGACCATTCACCATACTTCTTTTTTTTCCCTCCCCTCAAAGGAGATCTCTTCATTCCTTGGATTTGCATAAGCAACTCAGATATTATTTAGACAAAACAAGGGTTTTGGAAAATCTGGGCAACCTTTTGTTTCTTTTCAAGCCAAGAAATTGGGTTAAGCCATTTCTAAGAAAACCTTCTCCTCTTGGACTTCTAAAGCCTTTTCCTTTTGCTATTGTTTACTTTTTCCTTTTGTTATTCTTTTCATGACAAATAGCTTCCTACTTATGTTTGTGCTCATTCTACTATGGTGGTTGCCTCTTCTGGAGCATTTTTCAGTGCCTCAATGCTAGATCCGTTTTGGAAGCTGTTAGGGCTAGAGCACGTTTTACCAGGTCGATCCGCCATAGGTTTTTGGAGAGTTCTTCTATGGCTTCCTCCTGCCATAATTTCCAGTAGCTTTAGTATTCTCCTTTTTGTAAGGAATTCTGCAACACTGATTAGGAGAGACATAATACAATTTTGTAAACTTACCATAACAGTAGATGTCATAATTCTAACTGTTGTTTTTTTTTTTTTTTTTTACTTTTCCTCTGGCTAAGAGGACTTTCTTTGTACCTCTTTCTGGATATATGTTTACTCTATTTTACTTTCCTCCTGGATTGTTCTTGCTCTCCTGGAGCAATCCTGTTCTGTGGGATTTGGTGCTCATACATCAATTATGTACCTTATGCCTTGGAGATAGGATATACATTTGACATACAGTGCTTGGAAGGATCTTCTAAGGCTTTGATATGCTGGCTAGATGCACGTTGTCCTTGGCAGGATATCCTTTTTGTAAGGAATACTACAGCAGTGAGTAGTAGGATCTACTGTTATGTTAAGTTCTTACACAACCGTACTTTCCCCCTGGCTGTACTCAGTTTGCCTAAAATCTCAATCCATAACCACTCCTTCTTCACACTGGAAGTCAGGACCCCCTGGAAGATTCATATCCGTCATGCACTTGCAGTTGTGATGAGAGACAAGCTGTCTTTTAAGAAGTTCTACAATAAATGCATACCAGATCATGCGACTACCTGTTGTTACATGTTAAATGAAATACAAAATTCTTACAATTTCATAGCATGCTGTGCTTTATTCAGCAGCAGTACAATGTTAAATGCAACTTGGATAAATATTGTTTTTATGTCATCTGAGAAAACACTTGTACTCTTTGCAGGGAAAAAAGCAAAATCATTTTTCCAAATCCTCCCTGTGTTTGACTGTCTCCTAATTCCTCATAGGATATATAAACATATAACTAAATTCTAAAGCATTACCTTTGTGAAGGCTGCCAGCCTAGCTAGATAGAATTTTGTAAATAATTCTATGTCATTGTAAATATTAATATGATCCACAGGTGTGCTTTTACAAATGTAAGAAAACTAAATGTAAGAAAACTGTGTTATATGTTCTGAGCTTCAAAAATGTAACCACAGTGCACCCTGCTGGAAGAAATCTGATAAGTGAAGCATTTTGTGACTGATCTCAAGCTTGGAGACAGGATGTCTGGATTAAGAAATTCTTTCTATTGTCTTAGGACAAGAGTTAATTACTAGGTTTGATATGTAAAGTGTCCTTTATTGCTGTGGTTTCTTGGCAGGTGCAAGATTACGAATAAATGTTAAATTTTGAGTTCTGTGAGCCTGGGAAACTTCAGCAGAGGTGTCAAAAATGATGTAATGTAAAATAACTCAGCAGTACTGGGTGAAATCGATTTAAGACTATCTCAGAGAGAAAGGTTTGAGCATTTTGAATTTTGTCTAAAGCTGACAACTCACCAGGCACTTTCTTTGCTCTGCATGTAATTAGTTATTTAGAACTTAGTATCTCTCTTAGATTTAGATAGAAATATAGCCAGATTAGCCTAGATGTTTTCTATATTTATGTCAGACTATCCTACAAGATTGTTTTAAAAGTTTTCTGTGATATCTGAACTCTTGATTAGCACTGTGTTGATTGAATAAGTATTGTCTTGTGTTTTTATTATTTATTATTAAATATTTTGAACCTTTCCACTGTGGCTGTTTTGTGTAGAGATAATTTAAGCTCTTAGAGTACATTGCACGCATTTGGTGTTACTGTCCAATCCACTCCAATAGACTTGCTGCTCATTCAAACTTACTATTTGGGTAACAGTAATATTACACAGTGAAATTGGTCATCCTTTAGGAAGGGCCTTATAGTAGCTGATACTAGTGGTTGGTGGCAGTGATTTCTACCTTATAGTCTGGGCAGAAAGGGGCATAGTTGGAGAACCTATGCCAGCCTTCCCCAGGAGTGTCTGTGTGTTTGTATATAATTCATATCTCAAAGTGTGTGTGTGTGTGTGTGTGTCAGCTACTTGGGCAGGGACACGAAGCACTGGTTGGACAGAGAGGGTGCTGGAGGTTTTGGTTTGATCACTAGGCTGAGATCTGTACCCTATAGCTGTACCAGTGGGGAGTCTTATTGGGGATTTGAAGAGAAAGGGAGAAACCAGCCCCAGACTGACTGTGATCTCTGTGTGATCCTAAGGGAAATTGTACTTTACTGTGTGCATACTTGTTATCTCCTCAATGTGCATGCCCCTCACTGGTGCTAGTGGTGAGGATTGAGGCTCCTTGATTACTGGGCCAGTGTGCAGGTGTCACAACCTATCACAACAAAATGTCCACTGCTAAGTAAACAAGTCTACGTACTATGACCTGGCTTGCAAAACAAAAGAATTATTCGCATTCTGTTTCAGTTTATTTTTACCCTTTGTACATCTGAATTACATGTTGTGATAAAATAAGGTTCAACTTGAAAACTGCTGTCTCATCTGCATTACTGTACTTCAGTCTGAAGCCAGGTAGTTCTGTCATTTCTACCTCCTATAACAGTTAGTCCAGATTAACAATTTCTACCAACTCCCCATAAGACCTTTAAAATTACACAGATGCATGAAAAAAGGTTGTATTTCACAAGCTATTATTTACTCAAGACCAGGGCAGTAAAAAACAAGCATTTTTTAAAGTATATTGCTTTCTTCTCAAAGAAATGTAATCATATTGCCAAACTATTATTGAAAGCCATGCTTTTCAGAAAAGAATATATCTTTTTTTAATTATTATCTCAAGAAAATCCATTCTACACATTAAATCTTAATAGTTTGTTAGACTGATGTAATGCATGAGTCAGAATACGTCAGAGAAAACTGAAACACTTCTAGCATTATTGGTGTAATGTGCTTATTTCCTTTGCGTCTGGATACTTTCTACAAACAATGTTAACGTTAGGCAGGAAATGGCAGTGAGCTGAATAATCCTGCTGCTTAACTGGTTACCTTAAATTATCTGACTGCGAAATGTGAAAAAAAAATGCTAAAATTAAATTGGACATTAAGCTGATTTTACAGTGTAATAATTGCTTAACTTCCATAACCCATTAGCTCAGTATTTCACAATTTTCATATTAAATAGTTTTCCTACTCAAAAGCATCAGAGTATATCTGTAACAGTTCTACAGTGGTGATTATAATAAAAGGCTTAATGTCTTCTAATTAATAACATATGTCAAGTTCATTTAGGATTTATCATTTTCAGGAAAATCAAAGCATGTGTGTAGAAGAACTTTATAATAGCTGAAAACACTGAAATGAAAGTTACCAATAAATAGATATTAACCGGTACTGCACTACACCGAGATTGAATCCAAATAAAAATGTTACTGCATAACGCAGGACTGAGTAACCCATATTATCAGGAGTGTTTAATATTTCTTCTAGAAATCTCAGCATTTGTGGTACAATTTTCCAGAACATATCAGGCACAGATCATAGGCCAAGCAAAAGTCCCTTTACAATATATTTTCCAAGGTTTATATATATATATATATATATATATATATATATATATATATATATATATATATATATGCGTTCCCATGCATGCTAAAAAAATCTCTGGCTTTGAAGAAGTGTCGTGTTTCCTATTCTTTTGACAGAATGTAAAGATAGCAATACTTTAAAAAAAATCACAATAAATTCTAAAGACAGTGCATATATTGCACTCATTAAAATACACATATGTGATCGTGATGACCATTATATTTCTGTCTGGGGTCTCTCCCTATGGCCTTCTTCATATCATTCCTACAATTCACCTGTACTACTACTATTTTCTCACTACTTAATGTTTCCACCATCTGCAATATACCATTGCATGATACTGAGCAATAACAATAGTCGCTGTGATTCAGTGGCCACCTTGCTTTCCACTCTGCCTGATATAAGACATGATGCTACAGTACTTCTGTTTTTAATTAAGTTATAACATAACATATGTTGGACAGTTTCAGTACTATGCCTACACAGATTATAACACAGCATCACCTTCACCTGCTTTTTTACATTTGTTTTCCCCCAGACCACTTGACCATCAGTTGTAAAACAGACTGCCATAATGTAGCAGGGTAGGGGCTTGAGTGAGTATGTCATTCCGTTCAATTCAGTGATGTACTGACCTAATACATGCACTCATCTCCAGTTAGGCTTTCCCTTCCCCTGTATGTATTTATGTGTGATGCCTTCCTCCTGACTCTCACCCTTCTTAAAATAGGAATGGCAACTTCATGAAGTAAGACTATCAGTGCCATTAGCTCTC
Source organism: Protopterus annectens (assembly GCF_019279795.1). Taxonomy (NCBI): domain Eukaryota; kingdom Metazoa; phylum Chordata; order Ceratodontiformes; family Protopteridae; genus Protopterus; species Protopterus annectens. The sequence continues at coordinate 211,070,421 of NC_056737.1, read as the reverse complement.
TAAAGAGCACAGGGCCCACTTGTGTTTAAGATTTTGGCGATATTTTGTCACTTCGTCTGATATCCTCTGGGGAGGGGAGAATGGAAATTGAAGGGCTAATTGGGATAAACTAGATGTCAATGTCAAAAAAATAACATAAAATGTACTTGTCCATTCAGCCTATAAAGTCAAGCATGATGTCCATAGCATCCCTCTAACCTGCAACTAATCCAACATCAAATAGGAGGGAACTGACACTTCTACATAAAAAAAAAGACTGAACCCAAAAGGAAACAACTGCCCACCCACTGCAAAAATGAACTGTACATCTAAGAAAAAGCTAGAAAGCAAAGCTATGATCCCACTTGTCCCTTTTCCAATCAGTGCACTCAGAGTCACAGCTGAGGACAATAAACTAAAAATAAAAACAAAAATAAATAAATTCATGTTCACATTCTATTTAACACATGCATGTAATATTTACCTTGTAAACACCTCTCCTAAAGTCATCCAATATCAGGGGGCATAGCCAGCAGTTCTAATGTTGGCTGTGGTTTCCTGAATCTACAGACTGCAGGAATGAGTTTATTGGTATTCTTATTATAATGCATAAATTAGTTCATTCATTGTAATTTTTTGTGTGTTGCCAGTAGCCAGTTTACCCTTGTCCATAGGTTGTAAGATAAAGAATAGAGCAAGAGATTCATCACTCCATTCCTGACCACCACATGACCAGCCCAAGGCAGCTTTAACATAAGCTAGATTCATTGTAAGAACTGATATCAAAAGTGCTGATACTTCTGTGGTCAAATCTCTGGTGGCAAAGAATGCTGAAGAATTATAGGAGCTCTAAGATAACTCAGATTTGTTTCAGACAGCCACCTCTATGCACATGGCATCTGCTTAGGACACACAAGTCATGATCTGAGTGCAAATGTTAGAAATTAAAAATAAAAAAAATAAAGGACAAATTGATGACCTCAAAAATACACATAGAAGGAATAACCACTGATGAATCAGTCTGACAGAAGGGGAACATGCAAGGTCTTTTCTGGAAAAGATCTGCCTTGTCTCATCACAAAAAGGGAATCATCTCTGAAAATTACATTTCAATTGGTCTGCTAGATAGGCAAAGAAATCATAGTTAAAGCAACTAAAGAAGGAAAAGAATTTCTCTTGGACAGTCACAAGGTAAAGCTGGTAGAGGGCTTCTACAAAGTAATGTTATATCTGCAAAGGTCTTTCATACATATCGGATCCTTATGTGACAAGAATGATATCCCTCTCTATTAAATACCAGTTATGAAAGGGAAATGCACCAAATATAACTTCATCTCAGCCAAGGCAACACTTATGTTTAGGAAGGAATATTGTCCCAGTGAAGATCTTCCAACTTAACTTTAGTCAAAGAACAAACAAAAAACACATGTTATATGTCACTATGTCCTAAACTTTTTTATCCCAAAACAATGCATGTAGAGTATCAGTGTAACATACTATAACCAGATGACAGATTAATTCATTAACTTGGTTGCATTTTTTCTCCTTGTGTCCTAGAGAAAGATAAAATAATAAATATTTTCATATATTCCTTGCTTGGATTTACTCTCTTTGGTTCATACACAAAATAAATTAGTTACAAAAGGCAAATCAACACATGCCAGCATGTAATACCCTTAGAAGGCAAAGATTTGTTTAAGATTATTTACAGGTAAATAACTGTCTTCTTAATCAAGTAACTGCTCAAAACCTTAACTCTAGAAACCAAGAATAAAACCAAGAATAACACCCTTGAAAATTAGAAAACATCTTGCCAAAATCTAGGATATACTAGAAAATAAACCAGTTTCATCTGTCCTACTCATCTAAAGCCTATTCTTTATTATTGAAAGAAATTATTGTGTTCATTTATTCACACTAATAAGTTTCTCACAGTTAGATTTAAAAAATATATACATGAAGATATACATTGCCTCCAGTGGTGCTCTGTAAGGTTGCTGTATAAGTTCCAATATGTGTCTGTTATTCTAAAAGTGTATTAGTTCTGGTTTAAGCACTTGGGCTTCAGGCCAGTTATTTTACATTCAGACGCTTTGTGGTCTGCACTCTTGTGGGAGGAGATGCTGGACTCTGCCCTTCTGAGCTGGGAATTTCTGGTTAAAGGCTTATACTGCCTGCATATTTAAACTGCTTCTTACTGAAATTGGTGCGCCTTGTTTGCTGTAGCATAGACTAGATCCAGGCCTGCTGAATCTAGCTTTGTATAACTTGAGCACTAATCTAGGCCTTCTTAAAAGTATTCAGTTGTATTTATTACTGCTTGGTAGTAACCTGATTAAAGTGTAGTTATCATTCTAAGCCTTTTGGTTTAAGCACTTGGGCTTCAGACCAGTTGTTTTACATTAAGAAGGTTTGTGGTCTGCATTGTTGTGGCAGGACAGGTAGCTTACATCCTTCTAAGTTGGGAACTGCTGTTTGAAGGCTCAGTGTCTGTTATTCTAAAAGTGTATTAGTTCTGGTTTAAGTACTTGGCTTCAGGCCAGTCATTTTACATTAAGAAGTTTTGTGGTCTGCACTCTTGTGGAAGGAGAGGCTGGACTCTGCCCTTCTGAGCTGGGAATTTCTGGTTAGAGGCTTATAGTGCCTGCATATTTGAACTGTTTCTTACTGAAATTGGTGTGCCTTGTTTGCTGTCGCATAAACTAGATTCAGGCCTGCTGAATCTAGCTTTGTTTGTATAACTTGAGCACTAATCTAGGCCTTCTTTTTTGGAGAAGGTTCCCCTGCACCCCAGTGACAGGAGCATGCAATTAGAACTTGTCTGATTGAAGACTACAGGAACAGGGCTCAGTTTTGAGATGTTTTTACTGGTTAATTGGGTAATTTGTTTAAAAGCCTTTTCTGATTTCTTGTAGTCATCTAAAGCTGTTTTGAATGTATTTTGTACTGTTTGTAGTCATTTAAAGCTGTTTTAAGTGTATTTTTACTGTTTTTGCCTTATCTTAAAAAAAAATCCTTGTTTTCCACCTTTCTAAGCTAGTATAGTCCAGTTTTCAGGCTAGTGCTGTTACAATTTTCTGAGTTGCCCATACCTTACTTGGATAGAGGGAGGTTTCTCTGTTCACCTGTGAGAGAGGGAGCTTTGAGCAGCCATCTGTCCCTGGAGGAGTGGTTCCAGCCCAGAAGTTAGTAGTTAATAGGCCATTTTGGGCTAATTTCTATCTCTTTCATTTCCCTGCTGTAAACCACGTCTGTACGGTTTTGCACATCCAGGTAGCGCTGGTTAGCTAGGGCTAAATTATTCCTGGCTCCACCAACTCTCCTCTTCAGTTTTTCCCTTGAAAGTAGTCTAACTCTCAATATAAGTACTTAAAAACATCCTACAGTCCAGCACTTGCTCAGACCTAATAGCAAGCACTAATATACCCTGACACTTGATTGCCCAGCAGGGCAAGGCTCATTATTCACCCCTCACCAACCAAGCGACTAAGCACCTCACCCTACTATTCAAGCATGACCAAAGGGCAATTTCAGGTATACACTCCAGTCCAGCTGGTGAACCTGGGTATCCTGAGGCAATGTTACAACTACCTCATGTACACAGACAAGCCTCTCCTCCTACCACAAAACATTAACATATGTGAGAGATGCAATTATATAGCTAAATTGGAGGCTAAGTTCTCTCCACCCAAGACTGGAACAGGCAGTCATGAGGAGAAGGTTAACACTTGCACCACACCTGCAGCCACACATAGATATACTAAACCAACACTGGCAAAAAATACTCATAAATACATGAAATCATACTCGGCGGCTCTAAATAAAAATCTGCAAAAGTATCAGAGGCCTCCAAAGCAGACACCCAAAAAACCTGCACCTCCCGTCACAAACCAGACAACACATAAAACGCAATCAGTGTGCAGCACAATCACAGCCATTAAGGCAAAATAACATACCTAACACACTAGTAATAGGTGACTCTATAGTAAGGCACACTGACGTCCCACTCACTAGGCTGGACAAGCAGAAGGTTACTGTTAGCTGCCTGTCGGGAGCCATAATCCGCCACATAACACAAGCACTCAGGTCACTCCAGAACAAGTACAAATATGACTCTGTCATTGTTCATGTTGGTGTGAATGACCTGAGACATACCTCCCTGGACTACATGAAAAGAGACATGATAGAGCTCTCTGATTATGTAGCCCAAGCGGGTATAACCCTGACCCTGAGTAGCATCCTGCCCTCATCAAGAATGATACCACAGTATAAAGAACAAAATGATCAATTTCAACAATTGGCTAAGCTTCTGGTGTCATTCAAAGGGGATCCAGTGTCTGTCAGCCTGGGACAACATGCTCGACAAGCCTCATTGCTTCACAAGAGACGGCTTGCACCTGTCACCCCTAGGCTTTCGAATACTGGCCAAGGCTCTTGCTGCCCCCATAGTACCTTTTTTAGGCAAGGCTCAAAAGTCAAACCCACCTCTGTAAACAGCACAAATAAAAAAATTAGGGTTATTCTACTCAATGCCAGGAGTTTAAATTTCGAAATGCAAGCGCTCGAAGCACTCCTTAGTATGAAGAATGTTGACATCTGTGCAGTAACTGAAACCTGGTTCAAGGCTCCACAGATCACCCCAGCACTACCGGGCTACAACTCATACCACACATTTCGGCAACAGAACATGGACCGAAACACAAAAGGAGGGGGTGTATCCATATTCATCAAGAATACCTACACCTCCAGGTTAGTGGCGCAACATGATACCTCTGAGATCATCCATGTGCAACTAACATCGGGCAAATCTGTAATAAAAATTGTGGCCTGTTACAGATCACCCTCCATGACCCAGGACCATGACTCCGCCTTTCTGGAGACACTGGAAAACATGAAGGTCCTACCAAACACCCTGATATTGGGTGATTTCAATTACACTACCATTAACTGGGAAAACTACTCAAGTACAAATTCCCAGGTCCAGCACTTCCTGGAAATTATCAACTCAAATGCTTTGGATGAGCTGGTAAACTCCCCTACCAGAGGTGAAAACATATTGGACCTGATCATCACCAACATGGGCGACAGGTGTTCCACATCGGAGGTCAACCCGTCACTGGTTAGATCAGACCATAAACTAATAACTCTGGATGTCCACACCACACCACCACCCCCAACCAAGGAAACCACAGTGAAAAACTTTTCTATAGCAAACTTTACCTTACTTAAGACAGAGGTGGTAAGTTTCACAGCCCCCACCCTAAAGGATAACAGTGTCCAAGATGCAGGAACCTTTACAAATGCACTCTATGAGCACCTACAATGATGCATGGATCATGCCATCCCTAGCAAAACCAAGACTCACTCCCCTAAGAGAAGGAAACCAGTCTGGTGGACCCCTGCCATAAACAGGCTATACGATAGAAGGAGGAAACTATTTCAGAAAAAAAAGCAAATCCCAAGAAGGAAAGACATCCCTGATCAGTATCAGTAAGAAACTAAGGTCCCTCATAAAATCATTCAAGGCTAACTATGAAAGAAAAATAGCCAAGGATTCGAAAGATAACCACAAAGCCTTCTATAGCTATGTCAAGCATCTAAGTGGCAACTCGCAGATATGCTCTGAGCTAGTGCAAAATAGCACAAAATATACTGAACCTACTGATATTGCTGACATCTTGGCAGATAGATTCAGTGCAAACTTCACCCCCTTCTAACCCCCAAAAGGGCCCACGACAATACTGGAAAAGTGTAGTGTCCCAGAAATCACAGACGCACAGGTGAAAACAGCCCTTTCAAAAGCCAAAAGCACAGCGTCAGTGGGGCCAGATGGTGTCCCAGGCTGCATCTTGCACGAACTACAGAACAAACTAACTCCCCCCCCACCTAAACACACTGTTCAACCTCAGCATCACCACAGGCTATGTGCCCATAGAATGGTGCACAGCAATGGTTATTCTGCTCCACAAAGAAGGGGCCACAACTGACCTTGGTAACTATCGCCCCATAAGCCTGACTAGCCTGGTCTGCACGGCTATGGAAAGCATCATCATGGAACTCATTAACAAAGACATTGGGAACCTCCAAACACTTGACCCGACCCAGTTCAGCTTTGGTAAGGGCAGATCATGCCTACTAAACCTGGTTGGCTTCTTCAAGACAGTCACCAAGGCCATAGATGAGGGGAAGGTGGTTCACACAGCCTACCTTGACCTCGCCAAGGCTTTTGACACCATTCCCCACTTGGGAATTATAGAAAAACTCATCAGCCTGAACATAAACCCTTACATCATGAGATGGGTTGCCATCTGGCTTACAGACAGAACTCACACGGTAAGAATAGCAGGCTCCAGGTCCAACTCTAAACCAGTCACAAGTTGTGTCCCACAAGGCTCAATCCTGGGACCCTTACTGTTCAGCATATACTTCTCAGAAGTACAGGCAAACACAGGAGGACTATGGCTAACCAAGTTCGCCGATGACTGCAAACTGGGAGCCATAATTGACTCTCCTGCTGACACAGACATTTTCCAAAAGGGCCTTACTGAGATGGGCACCTGGTGTCAAAGTCATGGTCTCAAGCTAAATGCCAAAAATGCACAGTCATCCCATTTGGGAAAAATAAAACACCCATGAATTACCACATAGGTGGCAGCTCCCTTAATACAAAAGAGGTAATAAGAGATATGGGGACCCAGGTAGATAGTAATCTCTCCTTTGACAATCATATTGCCAAAGTAGTTAGGAAATCCTTCTATGTAGCCCATCAAATTACTAAAGGGTTCGCATCTAGAAATAAAGAGGTTATAGTGCCCCTCTAATCATCACTCATCAGACCCGTCATAGAGTACAATGCCCCATTTGGGATGTACCTCACAAGACACTTTCAACAGCTGGAAAGACCACAAAAGTACCTCACCAAGAGGATTACTGGCCTCAAACATATGTCCTATGAAGTCCGACTGGAAAAACTCCGGCTGTACTCAGTGTCATATTGCTTACTCAGAGGTGATCTCTGCCTGACTTACAAAGCCATGTCCAACTCAGAATTGATGGACATGCTCCATCTAAAGAAATCTAAATCACTGCGAGCCACTTGTTATAGTGAGTTAAACCTCGCCACAACAATAAATAGAACATGCTGGAGGGATAGATTCCTGTCACAAAGACTCCCCATGCTTTGGAACAAAATTCCTAACTACATTAGGCAGAGCCCCTCACTAACAATCTTCAAGAGAAACCTTGACGAGTGGATGGGTAACAGAAAATACACCCCTGGGATCACGTCATTGGCTCTTCTTGACAGAGGCTCAGTTAATTAATCAATGGGGTGGCAAAAGCTGACACACTCTGGCTAAGCTTATAAATGCCCTCGGGCAGATAGCCTAGTACCTACCTATGAACCGATGAACCTATAAGTCTTCAGACAAAATCAAGTTATAGACTCTCGATACATAATACACATGTTCATACTTCTGAAATGGTAAGTGTTTGTAAAGCAATATAAACAGCAAACCTTTTAATAAAACCTCAGCTTTATAGTGGTATTGTTCATTTGATTGCAGTCCTTCACAGGAGTTCTGTAAGTCATGATAAACGCAATATTTTTGTAATATTCTGTAAACCATTTACACTGTGTATACTGTCATCACTTTTGTTCATCTTGCCTTGAGCTTTAATGTGAGGCTACTAATTCTGTGTTCCTTGCTGTTGAGATATTTATAAAAATAAAATTCTAACACTATGCATTATTAGTGTATGAACAACACTTTACATCTTTCCAGATGTAATAAAAAGGGGCTCTATAGCAGTGCAATTGTAATGCTTATCGTATAAGCTTTAAGATGATATGTTTAACATGGTTTTGTAATTAATTTAAACATGACAATGTATTTTTAGCCACTGAGAAGCATCTTTAGGCCTTTTGTAGAGAAATGCCTTTCAGTATTGCTAGGGTTTAATGAGCAACTTTTTTGGCAAAGCAATCAAAGTACATATCATATAATAGAATTTACTCTGCTAGGCAGTATTTAATAATACTTAAATATGTGGAAATTCTCTTACATTAAACCATCTGTGATATCATCTTGTTTTCTGCAGTTATTTTATTTTATTTATATATTTTAATTCACAGTAAACAACATGGCATTATGTTTAACATAGCAATAAACGATAGGTATTGATGAAGAAGGCTAAAATAGACGCGGTTGATAAAGTCTTAGAAGGTATTACCCAACATTACAACAAATGTACAGGGCTTGACTCTGTTGTAATAAACATCAGCAGTATCACTTATTTTCTGTTACTAAAATGTCCCATTTTCTATATGGCCAGCATTAATCATGAAGTGCCAATATCTTATTTTATTACAATGAATGTTAAATATGAATGAAAATATTACTTTTCTGGTGCCAAATATAGTAACATAGTTTGCTGATATTTCATTTCTGCCTTTGTACTAAAAAAAACAACCCTTCTATATACCAGTAAAAACTCTGTTACAAAATGAAATTCTAATATCATGCAAAACTATAAAAAATAACACAATCACATCCTGTAGAGGCATCATATATGAAATATACTAATGTTGAATTTAATCATCTTTAGGACTGAAAACATTATATAGTTGAGCCCATTTTATAGTAAAAAAAAGACAAAAATCTTTACCTGTACACAAATGTAAAACTCAGATTTACTTTCGAAGATTGCTGCTCACTCTGTTGGCAAACACCTGATCACCCCCATAAAGCTGTAAGACTGAAAACGTCAGTCTTAAAACAAGTGGCACACAACAGGGCACAAAATGCACAAAAGTCTTCAACCCTTGCACCTCTTATAGGGGAGCAAGCCCCTATATTTTCCAGCCTCTCTGTATATAACAACTCTGAGGTTGCATCAAGTCAGAAAAAAAGAGGAAAATGTTGAAAACCTGTAAAACTCACCTGTTCTTTCACAGAGTGTAACGCATTGTTTAGTGTATGACTAAGTCAGCACAACATTCTGTTATTTCAACACTCAGTAAATACTTCCTGCTATCATGTTCTGAAGATCATGATAGCAGGACTACACAAACATTAGATTCCTGTAAAACTTAAATGACTTCATGTACAGGTGCCAGTTTTATGTAGATTCTTTAGAAGTAAAGATGTGTTGTAAAATAAACAATATTAAGATAAATCCCAAAACTCTGAAATGATGTTTTCAAAAACACAAAGTAAATATATCTGGGGATATTCATTTGCTTCAGTTGTGTGAGAAAAGTGCAGCTCTTAAGAATTATGACTTTCTAGCACCAGGGGTTCTTTCAAAAGGGGCTATGAACCTCGGATGATTATACTGCTGCAGAGTTTTCCCAAATCACCACCACCATAACCAACAACTCAGTAAAAGTGAAAATCAACAGTTCTGAAAGTCAATTGATCTTTGCAGCCAGCATTCCTGAAGTTTAAACAGGTAATTAAAACAGGTCAGGCTCTGTCATTCTTGGAGTATGGAATTTTTGACATCCACAATACTGCTGAAGTGGGAGCACAAATTGCCCAAGCCTAGTCCTGTGATGCTGCATAACAGATTCTCCTGGATCAATGTTTTTGAAAATGATGCATGGCTAAATCTCTTGGTAATCAATAAGCCTATCAGGATCTGAAATATAAGATTTAGTCATTCATTTATTGAAAAACAAAGGGTATAGCTTTCAACTCCAGTGCTTAGGAAGAAATTAAGTAGTAATTACCATAACATAAAAAAGAACATTTTAAAAACCTTCAGATATTATATCATGCATAATGAACTACAGTCAATAAAGTTTTCCTGCAAGTATAAATCACGACTATCAAGGGGCATTAGGCCAATATTAACATAAGTACAATATTGATTTTCTGCAGTCCTATCTTCCTGCAGACATGTTCATTAGACATCCAGAGCTACATTTCAAATAGTGTGTGGGTTTGCATGTAAGTGTGTGTGCGTCTCTCTCCTCATAAATGTATAAATGTATGAATTATATATTTATTTTATACAGTGAGCATAGTAGCCATGTTTGTGCTATAGCAATAATTGTAATTTAATAACTCTTAACAGCTACAAGTTGTGCAAAAAGTTTTACAAGCATGAAGGAATATCCTAGATGACTGCACATGTAGCTGTGTCCTGGATGAACTTGGTTCTTATGGACAAAGAGGCTGCCAAAATTTAAACAAAACCCAATATCACACTAATGTAGTTAAAGAAATACATAGTTACACTTATAGCTAACTTCATTCTGCTCAGACCACTTAAAAAGGACTTCAGCATAATTTGCAGTTGTCCCACTGGCTCAATGTAAAAATCTCTGCCTCAGAACTTTAGTGTATGGGATTCATTCCTGAGCTTGATTCATTGTCCATGTGAAGGTTGCATGTTCTTCTCATGGCTGTCTGTTTCTCCCTCAGGAATTTTGGCTTTCTTCCACTTCTCAAATCACAATGGTTGATTGGCTATACTACCCTATCCAAATTTATTTATATATTTATATTCGTTGACTGGGATAGACCAACTGGGCACAAAATCCCCTTTTCAGTAGAGGCCCAAGGGGAAAGCTCCAAACAGTGAAGATGATAAAAATACATACAGTAATGTTCTAATATAAAGAATTCTAAGGAAACCATTATAAAAAAAAAAACAGAGACAACATACAATAATGGTTTAATACACTGATTTCTAATAAAACACTACATTCAGAATGCAAACAACACAGTGTAATGATGTAAAGCATAGAAGTCTAAGGAAATATGATATTAACACAAAGACCTTTCAGTTTGTCCAACATTAACATAGTGGAACTTAGGGAAACTGGAGACAAAAGGGAACATATGTGGGGAAATGGAGGTGAGTTAGAGCTGTGTAAATGACTTGTGTTTTGTGCCTCAGGTTTCTGTAGGCCAGGTGTCATATACACATCTATATCATATTATCGTATGATGTAAATAGCGAATGCTATTTCATCATACCGATAATATCGAAACAACAAAATATTGAACAAACGGAACAGCAAATTTTTCCCAGGGAAAAAATTCGCTACTCCGTAAAAATAAATAAATACACTTAAACACAAATTGTGCCCCCCATACCCCCCTACTTAAATATACCAACTCTGAGATCGCACCATAGTGGAGGAAATGGAAAAGTCCCAAAGACGGGACACCAAATTTTTTCCCTAGGAAAAAAATCGATGTTCCGTGACTTTGCTATTTTGCCATTTCGACAGTACTGGATCGACTAAATAGCATTCTCTATTTAGTCCATTTGATAGCGTCATATAGACCTGTCATATACACATGGTAGTGGCTTGAAGGTTACACATTATCCTGGTACATGAGCACAGCCAGGAAACAGTCAGGTATTGGTTTAATTTGGCTTTTGAAGGCTTTTGATTTGACAATTTGTTTTCATGGAATTGGTGACTTATTCCAAAGTGTGGTCACTTAACTGGAATACAGATCACCTCCTGCAATACTGTTTGACTTTATGGTGGGCCAGATTACATTTTTCACGGGAGCATAACTCTCTGCATGATGAATACCATGGGTGGATGTTTTTAGAGGGAGCAATTATTGGGTTTGTAGATAAAATTATGGGCTGTGACTAGCTGGGTGTAACGTAGATGTTGTGATAGAGATATAAAAAACATATTTCTATGTATGACATTGTATATGTCCTTCTGCAGTTTTTGGCTTAAAATGGTCAATTAACAAATAATAAAAACTAAATTGGTAATATTCATAGTAATCTGTAGTCATAATGTGTTTCTCTTGGCTAGTTTTCTTATTTATTTATTTATTTATAGAGGACGAAGAAGAACTATTTGCGTGTTCCCATCATGTGTTCTCCCCAAAGTGTACAAAGATTTGGCTTGCCAGAATCTCTCTTTAATCTCTGTTTCAGAATGAGTATTTCAATACCTGACAGAAGAATGGCTGTACTGGTGCTGCAGTATAAGTAAATGCCAAAGGCACATAAATTATTTCTAACCATTTAATCCATTACAGGAAATATTATAGAAAGCATTCCGCAAAGCAGATAGGTAAACATTTTGTCAGTTATTTAATGGGTGAACATTAACATGGGCCTTTGGGATATAGGTCTTCTCCACCTACTGCTTTGTTTTTTTTTTTTTTTTTTTCCATTGGTGGTTAACTTTGGAGGAGTTTAGTGTCTGTGGTTTCTTTAAACTTCAGGAAAACATTTGTTATAAGTTCTCACAGAAAACATGCAGGAAAACTAAATGTCTTAACAGGTATGGGGTTAGCTGGTACAAATTTTAGGTCACTGAAATGCTGAGCATAAAGAAGGGTATGTACCTCTCAAGACATCTGCAACAACTGGAAAGGCCTCAGAAATACCTCACTAAAAGAATCACAGGCCTAAAGCAGATGCCCTACGCTGACCGCCTTAAAAAACTACAGCTATACTCTGTCGCATATCGTCTACTCAGAGGCGATCTCTGCTTAACATACAAGGCCATGTCAAACCCAGAGCTGTTGGACATGCTACACCTAAAGAAATCCCAATCCCTCAGAGCTACACGCTCCAGGGATCTAAACCTTGTCATCACAATAAACAAAACATGCTGGAGGGATAGGTTCCTGACCCAGAGACTCCCCAGACTCTGGAATAGATTGCCCATACATGTCAAGCAGAGTGCCTCTTTGGACCTCTTCAAGAGGAACCTTGACAATTGGATGGGAGAAAGGAAATTCACCCCAGGGATCACGTCAGTTGCCCTGCTAGACAGGGGTCCAGGAAAGTAAATAATGTGGGAAGAAATAGCCAGGGAATTGCTATGTCTAGGCTTGTATAGGCCCTAGGGCTGATAGCCTAGTACCAACCTATGAACCTATGAACCTATGAAGGGGTGGTACTGAAATGTGAAATTCTGGTTAAGGTAGAGTCACTAGTACAGTGACATATGGCTTAGTATTATGGCCAGTCACTTTTTAATATTTTTGTGCTACACATCATTATACAATACTGTATATAGTTGTAAGAGTACAGCTGTGTGTGTGTGTGTGTGTGTGTGTGTGTGTGTGTGTGTGTGTGTGTGTGTGTGTGTGCGCACGCGTGTGTGTGTGTGTGCGTGCGTGCGTGTGTGTGTGTGTGTGTGTGTGTGTGTGTGTATGTACATATGTGGTATCTATGTCTAGACTGTCTCGTCAAAAACAATGCTAAAACTTGCCAGTGTCATGCCAAGATGTAGAGAGAAAAAGTCCTAATTACAGCCTAGGCAACTTGGGTTTGATTAATGACTTAGGTGTCTAAGATGCTGATGGGGAGGGATGGGTACAACTATCCCAAGGGGCCGGCATTCATTTAGTAATTCCCTTTAGGGTAGGGTGGTCCACAGAGGGGTGTAGCCCTTGGACATAAAGGGCAGATGCAGGGAAGGAGAGAATGAGGGGTCACCACAACCCCCACAGCAGCAAGGATGACATGTGGTCTCAAGATGCCCCTATGATCCTTATCAACACAAACAATGGCAAGTAAGGGAGATTAAGAGGGGTAGGTAGACCCAATGAAGGAAGGAGGCACCAGGACAAATTGATGGCTGACAGCAGAGGAAGGGGAAAAAGAGGCCTAGGGAAGAAATATAAACTGGTATTGATGTGTGGGGACAAATGCCCTCACATATATCTTTGTCAGGGTTGTAACCCTTTGCTCCCTTTTTAAGATAATAGATTCAGGTATTACTCATCTTTAGGCACAAGAGGAAAAACTTTAAAGGTTTCAATGTTATCCACCTTATTTCACCTGCATTTAGACTTGCAGTTGATGACTACGAACAGATTATGAAAGACTTACTGTGTTTAGGTGACTTATTCTTTTATAGATAGGCCTTACACTAGTGTGAGTTGCTTACACTGAGAGTCAGTCTTTGGAATCTGCTCCAGATGTCCCTTTCCTGGAAAGGATGCTCTTAGATCAAGTCACTAAGTTATCAAAAAATGGCCATCTGGCTTTTAAATGTACATATACTTGTGGTAATTGTGTGTACAACTGGGAGAAGTTCAAGATTTTTTTTGTCATTTGAATGATGATCACTATGGGAAAAAGCATTAATTTTTTAAGAAACCTAACATTTTGGTCAGCTGAACTGGTTTCAATAAGTGGTAACTGTGATAAAGTTGGTTTGGACTTTATTTTTTATATTCCCTCTCTCAGTATCTGTCTCAATTTTTCATATCCTCCTCTTTCCCATTTTGTGTGTGTGTGTGTGTGTGTGTGCGCGTGTGTGTGTGTGTGTGTGTGTGTGTGTGTGTGTGTGTGTGTGTGCATGCGTTCGTGTGTGTGTGTGTGTGTGTGTGTGTGTGTGTGTGTGTGTGTGTGTGTGTGTGTGTAGGGGCATGACTGCAGCTGCCAATATGTGTGTGTGTGTGTGTGTGTGTGTGTGTGTGTGTGTGTGTGTGTGTGTGTGTGTGTGTGTGTGTGTGTGTGTGTGTCTGTCTGTCTGTCTGTGAATCTGTATATGTGTGTGCTTGTGTCTTTGTGCTTGTTTGTAGGCTACTATAGTACTACATTTCATGGATTTGTAATGGAAACAGCAGTGCTGTTACATGTGACTGCAGTGTTCAATAAGAGATATGCTAATTAGCCACTAATGAGATGTTACTCCATGTTGCTTTATTGAGTCTAAATCACATCATGTTATATCTGTTATTGGGCACTGGGGTGTTACCCAAATAGTGCTGGCAGTAATATTTTTTAAATCCAGCCATTATAGTAAAAATGCACATAATGTTAAACAAAACCATGTAACCCTGCCAAAATTTAATGTCTTGCACTGAAAATTTGAACATGCCTTCTATGAAATATATTTTGTAAAAATGACTGTAAAATAACATCTACAGATGAAAATGCAAAACATATCATAGCACAGTTAAATAGTACAGCCTCTAAAATGACTTCCTGAAAAATTTCATACCAAAATTCTGCATAGTTATTCTACTTTATTATGTCGGTGTTCAACAGTACACAACAAAACACAATCATCACACATAAAATATAAAACTCAAACTGGAAAAAAAATTACAGATGCCTAGATTATAAATGCAGTAAGTCACTTGGTGGGGGGAGTGGCACATATACTGCATGCCCAGAGTTTATATGGCACTCCCCCTTCAGAGCTATGCAATTTCAGTTACCCTGGGCATGATGCTTTAGTTTTTGTTGCAAAACATAGCCCACCATGCCTTATAGCATACATATATATGTACAGCTGTGTGTGTGTGTGTGTGTGTGTATGTGTGTGTGTGTGTGTGTGTGTGTGTGTGTGTGTGTGTGTGTGTGTGTGTGTGTGTGTGTGTGTGTGTGTGTATATATATATATATATATATATATATTTATATATATATATATATATATACATACATATATATAACAAAACATTCTATGTATTACCTGGCATTAAGTTTACTAGTTTAGAAAAATTATTTGACCAAATTTGTATTTATATCACAGAAATTATGTTAAGTGAGCCAATTCAAATATAAAAAGTCTTCTTATACTCTTAACTGAATGCCACCAAAAAAACTCTAATTCTTGTCTTCCTGACATCAAGTATCAATCCCAGGCTAGTTATAGTGCTAGCAGGAAGAGAACTATCTGGTAACCCTATATTTCTCATGCAATAAATCTAGCCAATGTGTTGGATAGCAGAAGTAAAGCAATAAAGTATGTAAATGGTCTAGTAATGTTTTAGTCCAAAGCAAATTTAAAGGTTTACTTTAAGATGCTGTTAATGTTACGAAATTGTGTAATTTTGACACATCATGATTTGATTAGCTTGGCTTCACATGAATTTCAGTGCAGAAAAAGTAAACAAACGACATTCTATCATTTCAGTCTAAAAGCATTTTTCAATGTCCAGTTAATGCTTTCTTGCTATATTCTCTGTATTCTAGCAGTTAAACTATAAATAAACCTTGTCAGCATTTGATTAAAATGTTTTTTTTCTTTAATAATCCAAGAAAGATCTGTTATACCCACTGATTGTTTTTCTCTGTATGTGAGTCCTAAATTAGATTTCGGCCACATCATCAGATCTGTTGTATTCTATTGATTACCTAGTGGAATAATACATCATGCCTTGTGCTTTCTTCCTGCTTACCTTTTGGTTTGACTTATTTTCTGTACCAAACATTGCTGTGTGCTGCAGTTTCAGGCAAAAAGTAGTGGACCTTTAACGTGTGCATGGGATGTCTGTTGTGTTTGAATTAAAGCATTTTACATAGGGACAAGTGCTTCAGAATATTTTTGCATGCCATTCTGCTAAGTTTTTGCAAACCTTGAAAAGTATTTTAATTAAAAAAATTACTTCTCTCTGTCTCTAAGAACATGTGACATCAATGACTCAATCTGTTCTGTCCCGGAGAGGGTGCTGGCCGTATTCATAATTTGCCAGGGCTCGCATTTGTCCTATACAATACTTCTGTCACTTTTATAAAAAATGAAGCAAGCATAGCCCTCAGTGCCTTGCATATGCCAATGAATTAATTGCATAAAAAAGAAGAACTTAGTAAAGAAAAAAACAAAAATAAGAAAGAAACAGTGCATTTGCTGTTACCTTGTGCACCACTCTTGGTAATTTGGAGAGCAAAGTGTAATTAATATTCAGAGGAATACCTTTTCTTAATAGACAGTCAGCAGGTTCACAGACTGCAAATTTAATTTCTCATGTTACTGCATTAGTAACAAAACATCAGTCTTAAAAGGGAGTTTTTCTCAGTGAAAACTTTGTGACTTCCTCCCACTGACATTAGGAGTCTTGGTCCCCAGAGTCAATGGTTCAATGGTCTGCTTAATTATTCCACAGATTTATCTCACAAGAAGAGTAAGAACTGAATAATGGAGGCTGAAACCACTGTGGACCTGGAAGTGTCATTTCTTAATGCTCTATTCATATCAACAGTCTTTAAGGTACACAAACTTAATGTCACATATGTGACTGCAGATGTTTGTTAGCACCTCTCCTCTTCTTATGAACTTATCTTTTACTTTGCTTCCCCTACTAGTCTTCATTAGGGGGAACCATGTAAAAAAAATGTTCAACTACCATACTCTCCAAAATGAAGCTGTTCATTTTCTCTATTCTAACCATCTGTCTAACAAAGCCAGGCTGCTTATTAAATCCGGTACATTGGCAGAGTACATGTACAGTCTCTCACTGTGTCATTAGGCTAAGCTGAAAATCATGATGCAGTCATAGGTTCATAGGTGTTTACTAGGCTAATGACCACAAGGGCACTTTTAAGCCTAGCCATGCATCCCAAATCTCTGATAAGTTCTGGTACCCTTGATAAGTATAAGCAGGGTCTTGGGAGAGGAAACATTTACAAGCTAGGGCCTGGGAGATGAACCTTTTACAGGTTGCCTGTGTTCATTAGAGATACAGGTGCCAAACCAGGGATGAATTTCCCGTTCCCCATCCAATTGTCCAACTTACACTTGTATTAGGTTAGGGAGGAACGCTGCTTCACATGGATGGGGAGCCTGTTCCAGAGAAGGGATAGTCTCTGGGATACATACCTGTCTCTCCAGCAGGTCCTATTTGTATCACAGGCAAGGTTTAAGTCTTTAGAACAGGTAATTCTGGTGCTGTTTATTTTGTGGATATGCAAGAGGTCCATCAGAGTGGGGTCTGACAATGCCCTGTATGCCTGGCATAGATCTCCCCTCAACAGTCTGTAGGATAAGAATACAGGGACAGGAACTTGAGGCAGTCCGCATAGGACATTTTACTTACGCCCTGTATTCTTTTAGTCAGGAACCTCTGTGGATGTTCCAGTTGTTGGATATGCCTGGTTAGGTATATACCAACAAGGCATTGTACTCATTGATAGGCATACCTCTCAACTGTACACATTTTCACAGACTGTCCAGATTTTTTGCCTCATATTTTATTTGGTTTCTCATAAAATTGTCTTTTTCTGGCAAAGCATTTAGGGTTGAAGTAAAAAGATTATAGACATTTGAGTTTCATACTTTATACTATTCAAATATTCATGCTAATGCAAAACTTGTTATTCTATCAATTTTCTAAGTTTGTAAGACTGATATTTTAAAGTGTCCCTATTTTTGAGCAACCCCCCCCCCCATTATTTATGGCTTTGTACAGATCTCTTGCTCTAAGAGGTTGACAGTAATGATGATAGGTCTGATAAATGCTGAATACAGTGGAACAATGACTTCTTTGAACCTAGATGCCATACCTTTCTTTATAAGTTGCATAACACCAAATGATTTCCTCACCACTGTAGACACTTGACGGTCAAAGGCTAGATTACTGTCTATGTGTGTCCCCAAGTCCCTGACTACTGAGTCAGCTCTTAGCGGTGTATTGTCAATATGATAGTTAGCAGGGGTGGATGATTTCCCAAAGGATACTATTATGCACTTCTTGACATTTAGTTTTAGTCCATGGCTCTGGCATCAGTTGTTTGTCTGTCAGCCCTTCCTGGAAAACATTTGTGTCAGTGGGTAATTCAATAACATCTCCTAATTTGCAATTATCTGCAAACCTAGTCAGCCAGAGGCCATTGATATTGGCCTTGACTAAAGCGAAGTAAATGCCAAAAAAGGAGCAGGAATGATCATTGAGGGACTTCACTTGTGACTGGTCTCCTTGTAGAGGTTGACTCCCAAATTCTAACTTCCTGGGTCCTGTCTGTGAACCAGCTGGCTATCCACCGGTTGACATAAGGGTTTGTACCCAACCTCTTAAGTTTTTCAACAATGTCCGAGTGAAGGATTGTGTCAAATGCTTTGGCCAGGTCAAGGTAGACAGTGTAAAACAATTTTTCACTCACCCATTCCTTTGATGACCTTCTCAAAGAAGTCCCACCAGGTTGAGTAGGCATAACCTGCCCTTGATGAAACCAAATTGGGTTGGGTCCATTGACTGGAGATTTCCTATGCCATTCTTGATAATTTCCATGATAATTCTTTCCATGGCCTTGCATATGACACTAGTGAGTCTTATGTGTCTGTAGTTTCCGGGTCTGCAGATGGCCCAACTTTGGGAAGAGTGATGACTGTTACTGTTTTCCATTCATGAGGCACAAAACCTCTTTCAAGGCTACAGTTAAATAGCAATTCCAGAGGGCCTGATAGATCATGTTTAAAGGTATTTAGAAAGCATGCTGGGATATTGTCTGGGCCCATTGATGTAGTTTTCTTGGTCTTAGGGTATTAAGCATCTGTTCCCTAGTGATAACAGGGGGAGTTATATTTGATGATATTTCCTGAAGGAAGGTTAATTGGGAGTGAGGGGTAAAGCTGGGGCTTGTTAACCAATAGGTTTTCTGTATCTTCTGGCTCTAACCAAAAAGAATCAGGAATCTATGCACTCTGCTCCTTCTCTCACCACTTTGTATTCCGTACATATTTTCTGGGAGCCAGTGTTGTAATTTCAATTGAGTGAACTATTGCTTAATGTCAAGTCTTATTTTTTCTCATGTTTGGTATACTAAGCCTGAGGGGGCTGAACTATAGTAATAAGGAGGTGTTTGCTTACCCTTAGAAGATGATCAGTTTAAGAATAGGTATATTTCATTTCAAGAATGTGGAGACCCAGCCAACAACGCAGCACTGTAAGGCAGCAAAGTGCTTGCCTCTTTCAAACACTTTTTTATTGATTTTGTTTTAGAATGGCAATGTTCTACTGTTGCTGTTTTTTTTAATGGTCTGTGTTGTAGCAGATGTTTGGTCAGTGTTACCATGTACACTACATTTTCTGTTTTGATCTTCCTACTATGTATTGTTGTGTACATTTTTATGAATGCTGTCTTCCTTAAGATTCATTTTAAGGTCAGACTTCTGCTTCCAGCTATGCTTGTTAGTAATATGTCATCAGCAAATAGCATTACTTTAGTATTGTATTGTTCATAAACATCTATTCCTTTGATTTTTATATTGTTACATATTGAATCTGCCAATATTTCAATAGCCAGAGCAAATAGAATTGGTGACATTGGGCATCCTTGTTTAGTGCCTTTTGTTTTATGTATAGATTCAGAGGTAAAAGGACCTAACTTGACATACGCTAAATTATTTGTATATATCTTCTTTAGGAGATGAATAAAGGATGCAGGAAATTCAAACAGCATTAGGATTTTGAATAAATAGTCCCAATTTAGGGAATCAAAAGCTTTCTCTATATCTAAGCCAATTATGGGTGTTTCTTTAGTTTCTTTATTAACATAATCTATAACAGAAATTATCCTTTTAATATTGTCATGTGTGTGTCTATGATATATAAATCCAGTTTGATCATTATTTATTGTTTTGGATAGTGGTATTTTCATTCTCTTAGTTAATATTGTCAGATATCATATAATCATTATTTAATAATGATATA
The DNA here is from genome assembly GCF_019279795.1 of Protopterus annectens. Taxonomy (NCBI): domain Eukaryota; kingdom Metazoa; phylum Chordata; order Ceratodontiformes; family Protopteridae; genus Protopterus; species Protopterus annectens. The sequence goes on along the minus strand of NC_056737.1, from coordinate 211,050,053 downwards.
GGTCTATATGAGGTGCAGAGGTTTGGGGATTTGTTTTCATTTAGGATTGGTGCGATTAAGGAATATCTCCAAGAGGGTGGTATTAAAGCTTGTGACTGCATTTCTAATAGAGTTTTATGGAAAAGGGATAGTAGCTTTAAAGGAAAAAGTTTATATAGTTCCATGATTATGCCATCTACACCTGGATCTTTATTATTTTTACCCTCTTTTATTTTATCTGTAATTTCTTTGTAGGATAGGGTGCTTGCAGATCTAGTTTTAATTTTTCCATTTTTTTTTTAATATTAGAACATTTTTCATCTAGATTTAATTGATCAATATGTATATTTTCTTTTTGGAAATGTTCCATATAGTGATTTCTATAGGCATCAAGAATGTCACCTATATCCGATACATTTTTCCCCTTCTTTTCATGGAAGATACTCTTAATGTTATTAGCTTTTGATTGTATGTTGATTCTTGTGGATAAATTATGTAGATATTTGGGAAAAGTGGCCAAGGTATTAATTTTTAGTTTTTCTAAAGCTAAGCTAGTTTTATGTGTTAGAATTTCATTGTATTTATTGTTTAATACTTCTACTTTCTTTTTCATTTCCAAATGATTTTGATTTTTGTCAGCTTTTACTGACAAAAGTTTGGATTGTAGATCTAATAATTCAGAATCACATTCTCTGATTTTTTTTATACCAAGTTAGGGTTTTGCCATATATGCAAGCTTTTCATGAGTCCCATATCATTATTTTATGTATCTCTGTAGTGCAATTAATATCTAAGAAGAACTGTAATTTAGATAATAACCAGGGTCTGAACTCTTTAATTTTAGTTATATATGCTGGACTTCTGGAGTTAAAGATTAATGGTTTGTACCCATTTTGAAGTTTTAGTATCAATGAATTGTGGTCTGAAAAGGGGCAGGGAGTGAATGAGAAATTAATGAGTTTAGAGTGTAAGTCATGGGCAGCAAATATTTTATCTATTCTAGTTTGGGTACCAAATCTGTGATCCTGATGGGAAAACAACAAAGATTTATCTTCTTTAAATTTGAAAGTATCTACACGATGAAATGATTCTACCCACTTGTTTAAAGCTTTTGATACAACAGATGTATCCAGCGGTCTTTTATTTGTAGTTTCAGAAATATCAAATATACAGTTAAAATCTCCTTCTAATATTAAGTTGCCTTTATAACTATTGGAAATGAAGTCCAAGTGTTTTTTAACAGTTCCTGTTCCAATGCCTGGGAACCAGTATAGATTGGCTAGGGTCCATATTCTATTATATTTAACTATTACTAATGCCATAAGGCCATTTTTATCTTTATTTGCTGGGTTAATCACACTTGTTTTCCATAAAATTGTTACCCGTTATGTCTTTGTCTTATAAGTGGATTGCGCAATATCATATATTCCTTAGGATTCCATTTGTAATTATCATTTGTTTTGAAATGAGTTTCTTGAAGGAAGGCAATCTGTGCTTTGTTCAGTTTTAAATATTTCAGTAGATTTGATCTCTTGCTAGGATTGTTTAAGCCATTGGTATTATAATAAAGTTAAATCCATCTTAGGTTATTTAGACTATGTATTTTTTGTTTTATTGTGACTATTAAACATTTTCCTCTGATAACTATAAAGTATATGTTTGAGCTTTTAAATGAAATTATCAGTTTTATACTTTGAGTGTTTACCAGTAATGTAATGTTTTGGTCAGGCATACCAAAAATGTTTTTGTGAAATAAATTTAAATTAATAAATGTTAACAAAACTAAGATCCACACTAGCCATGGAATGAAAATCATTCCTAATCTGATGGATAGACCTAAGTCCATCAGATTATCACTCATACCTTGACAATCCAGAACATCTGAGCTCCATAAATTGAATTATCATATAGAGAATATTTGTAATAGGAATAAGCAATATTTATATTATTTTGAACAGATATAGTACTATTGTAGATTAGGCAGAATTCTAATACAATATAAATGTCTATTTATTGTATAAGCAATTAATATTTAGATGAAAGACAGATGACAAGCAATTCAATCATAGTAAAGTAGGATGTTTTGTATATATAAAACCTCAGTAAAAGATTATAGCACATAGTTATTTAACATATTCACCCTTATTGATGTAGTATTTCAAAACGTATTACTTAATATAAATAGATGGTAATTTTATTTATATCTAATGTTTATAATAGAATGTATTTTACTGGATATATCCGAAGTTATATTTCATTGTTTGCCAGCATTTAAGTAATCGCTTTATTTATTGCTAGCTGTCTTAAAGCATCAAGTTTGTTTTATGTGAACATTGATGAAAGTTAGTGTATTTTAATTATCAGCGCATCCCTCCTCCCCCCATTTCCTGCATATAATAATTTTCATATCTGTCATTTCTTATTATAAAATGAGTGAAAGTATAGGTTAAAAACAACAAATTCACTCATTGTGAGTAATGATTACAGATTTCCTTTCCATATTCATAAATTGCCATTTTATGGAATATACTGAAAGTTTTTAGATTTAAATGGCAGCATTCTATTTTGTATAATTAACAAAGGTTAAACTGAGTGTCTATTGTCAATTTAATACTATTTGTTCAGAATATGATTGTTACATTCTGTGACATTTCAAGTTCAGGCTTCTATTGTTTTCTCTTGAACAACTTTGTCAGTTTGATGCCATGTATAAAACATTAGTTACCTTGGTAACCACTTAAGTATTATATATGGTCAAGATGGGTTACGAAAACTACAAGTTAAAGCATTTATATGACTTGTTATGAATATTTACTTATATAAGAAAATCATCGTGCTTCCCATTGATGTTCAATGTAGTGCATGTCATTTATGACAAGTTAAGACAGTAGTGTTATTATACACAAGCCCATGTTATTATATCCTGTCTTTAATATCTAAATTCAGCAGACTGCTTCATCTTAAATGACAAATAAATATTTTATGTATAGATTTACAAAAATCCTACATTACATAACTATTGTGCATGTGTGTGTGTGTGTGTGTGTGTGTGTGTGTTTGTGTGTGTGTGTGTGTGTGTGTGTGTGTGTGTGTGTGTGTGTGTGTGTGTGTGTGTGTGTGTGTGTGTGTGTGCGCGTTTGGCTGTTGCTTAGTTATTTGAGAGACCACAAGCTGTAATGCTTATTCTTATTATTAGCTCCTTCCAAGCATGTTTATACAGTTCATAGACTTTAAATTATGAGACCCTTCTAGTTTCTTATTTATTATAAGTATATTCCCATCCTTACATACACACATATTAGTACTTCAAGCACAGGCAACAATGCCCATCCAGTTTTGCCAGAATACCATTCACTAGTTCACGTGGTGTGTTTCCAGGCTGTTCTTAAAATATCCAAACCAATATTTGTCCTGTTCCATTTTACCAGCCTGTTCCATGCAGTGGCCACTCTGCCAGTGAACCATTCAACACACCTTCCATTCCCACAGATATTTCCATGAAGGAAATCTGATGACTCTCTAACACTTACTGGCAACTCCAAACACTCTTAGAATCAGCTATCTCCATATGCCCAACACATCCAAGCAAGCTCACCTCCCAGACCATTGCAAAGGGCACTGCACAAGACCAAGTGCTCTTAGTCTTTAACAATAACTCAGACTTCCACTCTTATGTAAGTCCTTAATGTGTTTGGACCAAAATACATTTTAAATATAAAATTGCGCTTATTTTTTTTTTTTTTTATCAAGAATCAACTTAATGAGCTAAATGACGTGTTGGGAGGCCATCAATATGTGTACAAGTGGTGTAAAACAGCTCTTTTATTTTATATATATATATATATATATATATATATATATATATATATATATATATATATATTTATATATATATATATATATATATATATATATTTTTTCTTTTTTTTTTTAAACCAAAAACTTCATTGCCGAGAATCATCTTTGAGGCTCCTCGGAGTTGTTAAGCATTATTGTCACTCTGTCTCCATTACAATAGCAACCTGGGAGCATCTGTTTCTGTTAGTGTGTCTGTGTATTGCATACCAGAGGCTCGCGATGCACCTGAAGCAAAGCTTCACTTCACTGCAACTTCAAGCCTAAATTCCCCTCACTTGCAGTGAGGCAACAGCCAGGAAAAGAATGGAGAGCAAACAGATCAAAAATCCTTCAAAAAAGCTGCCACATGAGATAACACATTCTTCCAGCCTTCCCACCTCTCACTCAGCAGATGTATAAACAAACTATTCTCTGCCAAAATATCCCAAATCACAGTTTTAGCCACCCCTTCACCTGGATCCAGGCTAAAACACCAAATGTCTCTTCCTAATACACAAGCATTAGTAAACCTCGACCACAAGCCGCAACCCACAGCTTCCCGGAGACGAGAACGGCAACATACAACGGTTGTCAGACACAACTGCATCCACACACACCATGTCAGGCTTAATCAAACAGCACTCAAAGCTATGATACCTGCCATAATTGATATTAACTATGCTTAGACAAGAATAATAATGACATTTGTAGTAGCTGCTAGACACAGCTGCATAGACAGACACCATATCAGGATTGATCAAACAGCACTCATAGCTGTGATACCTGTCATAATTGATATTAACTATACTTAGACAGAATAATGATGAAATTTGTACTAAGAGTTTGCTACTATTATTTAACCAGGATGTACATGACATTTTTAAATCATACTTTAACTGAAAAAGGCATTTAGTCTCCATAACAGCATTTTTTTTTCAAAACACTCTACTGTTACTGCTATTATATATTTGATGTTAATTTGATACATTTGAGTCTAAACTCTGATGAATGGTACCTTCTTGAATTAGTTAATTAATTACTTAAATTATTATAAGTAAAATCAATAATAAATGAACAAGATAAGTATTCATTGAGTTCAAGTAGGGGAATAGAAACTTTTATGTTTATATTATATGTTGCTTTGTTTGGCTTATATATAATGTAAATAGTAACCCATCTTGACCTACCTTTGTTTGTGAAGAATTATTGGACTCTTTGAACAGTCTTAATAAATCATTACTGTTTCTCAGTTCTTTAAGAAACCCTCCTTTTTTAAATAAAAACAGATGACAAGTGATGTATCATATTAGTTGATACTTTGAGAGATGTAGTTGTAAGAGTTATTTTTTTTGGGACAGCTATCTTGGAGTTCAGTTTTTTGTTTCTTCTTTCTAGCAGCAGTCCAATGATTTGTTTCTTTTATTCTTTTAAGAGTAGGGGCCATCCATTCCATTTCTTCTGGGATACACACTGTGTTGTTGTTTTTGATGAATATAGTAGCTTCTTCTAAGTCATTAAAGGTTCTCATCTCAAGGGCAAAAAGTATTTGTATGTTGGTTGGAAAGGCCAGCTGTACTTTAATGTTGTTTTGTTTCAACAATTTTATTATTGGCCAGACTTTTTCCTTTGTTCTAGTATTCTGGCAGAATAATCATTGTCAAACCTTATCAGGCTTTCATTGTATTTTAAGGGTGATTTTCTCCAAGCAGATTTTAATATTAGTTCTTTGTCCAGAAATGGAAGAAATTTTATAACTATGGATCTAGGTGGGGTATTTGTTGAGTTAGAAGCAGGTTTCCTCAATGCTCTACAAACCCTTTCAATTCTAAATGAAAGTCCCTCTTTCAAGTCTAAAAATTCAGGAATCCAGGTTGTTAAGAATTAAATAATGTCTTCTCCTTTAGTGTTTTCCGGCAGACCAAAGGTCCGTATGTTGTTTTTCCCTTCCCTCTTTTCTAAGTCATCTATTTTGTTAAGCAGCCATGTATTCGGGTTAATCAGAAACTCTTTTTGGAATTCTTCCTCTTTGAGTCTCCCTTCAATGTCATTTAGAGAATGAATATATTTGTTATTTTTTTGTATGGTGTTGCTGTAATACATCCTTAAGAGTATCATTCTGTTTTTGAGAATTTAATTTGAGGTTTTCTAAGTCATTTTAAAGCCATCCATCTTCAAAGATAGTTCCTGAAAGGTAGATGTCATCAATTGTAGTTCTTTTTTTTCAAAGCAGCATCTGGATGAGAATTCCTTGATTTGTTCATATTCAGTGACTCAATATATCTCTAAGTTACTTGACAGGAAAATGTTTGTATATCTCCACCAAAATTGATATTTATGTAGTTTATTTATAGATTTCAGACATTTTAAACTTAAAAATAATAACATTTTCCTGTATTATTATACTAATTTATGGAGCTCTCAAAATTCACTGCTCTCAGTTGGCCATCTAGGCTCCCCCCTCATTGCCTTTTTATAGAATGTGCTTCAAGGTAAATGATAATAGAAAATTTATATGTGTTCTATGCTGTATGTTTAAAACAATGTGAGAATTGCAGATCTTCCCTATTCTATATTATTTGGACAATAATCTCTTTGCAATTTGTAGGCTATGAGTCTGCGTGTGAAATGTGTTTTTTAACACTGTGCATTTTCTCTATTAGCTCTCTCTGTTTTGTTCTTTGTTGATATTTTAAAGTTGTTCTCTGTAAGAATGTTATTTGTAGCAATTATTACTATATTTTCACTATTAGCTCTTTGTGTTTTGTTGTCTTGATGTGTTACTGTACGTGAAAGTATTCTATAAAACAATTTTTGCTTGTTTTTCATTACTGTCTGAGCTTGAGCCTATAATTGGTCTAATGGCATCAGTGGTCTATCACATACACAAATTAAAATAATTTTAAATATATTTATTCTGATTCTTGAAAAATTACAAAAGTATTCATGTAGAAAAGGTACAAAGGCGCCAAACATAGCAATAACCCTTGTGGGGAATTCATTTTGTTCATCAACGGGAATACAGTTGTGAATGAGACATAAAATGGCAGTGTCTATCAACATAATACTCATGGGACTAGATCCTAAAAAATACCTAATGATCCACAAATCCATCATTATGACTGATCTTGGTATAGCAACTCACTTCATTACACTAGTCCAATGCATGTTGTTCTCCCAAACAATATTAGCCAGTTTTTGCATTAACTTGCCAGAGTCACTGTGATAGCTGGGGAGTTCAATAAATGGCCTGCCTGGTGGTAACCAACTGGTATTATATAAGTTAGAGAGGTAGTAAAATATAAGTATTATTATATCCTACCCTACCAGTTTCTTAGCCCCATTCAATAAAAGAAGAAGAAGAAGAAAAATGTCTGCCGCTTTGGATTTCCAGAGTGTATACTGGCTCTACTCACCATTTCACCTCGCAATACCAGAGTACTACCAAAGCCCTGCACAGTAGAATGAGTGCATGGTGCAGCACTCCACAGGCATATAAATTGGTCTAGTGCTCTGATCAAACCACATTAATTTCTGATTTGTTAGACTACTTTCCAGTTCAACAAGAATGTCTCTAGAACAAGTTCATCTAGAACAAGGATGGATAAGTTCAGATGCCACTGTCTCTCAAGGCAACAGACATACAATTTAAACTCTAATATCCTGCTAATATTTATTTATTTATTTATTTATTTATTTATTACAGTTGGTTTACCAGGATAGTCCATTGGGCCAGAATGAACCCATTTTCAATGGAGTCCTGGGGAGAAAAGTTCCAAACAATCAAGATTACAGTAGGTTATGAATGATAATTATACAAATGTAAAAAATATGAAAGATAATTATATAATTTAAAAAACAATTCAAGCAAACAATAACAAATAGTACACAAAAGTTACAAACTAATACAAAGTAGTGATTGAAACTAACAGATGATACAAACTAAAAAAGGAATAGTATAAGTAAATATTTAGAAGTCATTTTGTCCTAGGATTCAAACACTTAAATGAGCAGCATCATATAGTAATGTAAATATCATAATAATATTCATGCAGATATCATAATAATAAGAATGGATGAGTTAGGAGTAATGAAACAGAGAAATGCTGGTGTAATCAGGGGAAGTAAGGAAGATGGGAAATGCCAGTGCTAGTTATGTGGGATGGGAGCAAGAGCATTCCCAGAGGGATACTAGATGAGAATGAAGAGATTTTTTTAAAATAAAATGGTTAGAGCTGATACGAATGGATGGTGGCAGGGAGTTCCAGAGGTGAGCCAGACTATAGGATAGAAGATTTTTGCCTGGGGGACGAGTTGGTTTGTACACTTCTAGAAGATTTTGGTTATTAGACCTTAATATTCTACCAGGTAGGTGCATTTTAAACACAGTAGAAAGGGAGGGACAGAGAGACAGGTTGAAAATCAAGTTTGTGTGCAAGAGTTAGTTGAGTATAGGTGAGAAGATTTGGTAGTTCTAGCCATTTTAGTTTTTGGAGAGAGGAGCAATGGTGGGTAGAGGACTTATGGCTGGTGGCAAACTTTGCAATTTTGTTGTAGCAAGAGGAAAGTTGTGTTTTCAGAGAGGACTGCAGATTAGTCAGAAGTGGAGCTCCATAGAGAAGGGAGGGGATAAGAAAGGAAGTAGAGAGAGTAATTTTGGTGGCAGGAGTAAGGTAATGATTTTGTCGATAGAGCATACCGAGTTTTTGATGTGTTTTTTTTATATTTAGTTGTAAATGAGAGTTGAATTTGAGCTGGTTGTCAATTTGGACCCCGAATAATTTGGTTTCTGAGACCAGTTCCAGAGGTATGTTATTTTGACTAGTAATAGAGAAAGGGTTTATATTGAGGGAGGTGACTTTAGAGGGTGTAAAAAACATTAGTTTGGTTTTAGAGGCATTGAGTGCTAGGTGATTTTGTTTCATCCATTGCTCAGTGGTTGAAAAAGCATCTTGAGTAAGCTTTAGAAGTGTAGGGATAGATGTGGCAGAGCAGATAATAGTTGAATCATCTGCATATTGGATGATGTTTGAGAAAGGGATAGAGTTGCGGAAGTCATTTATGAATATGTTAAAGAGGAGGGGACCCAATATGGAACCTTGGGGAACTCCGGTTGGGGTATTAAGAAACGTGGAGGTGACCTTTTTCAATTTTACTGCTTGAAATCTATGGGATAGGTAGCTGGAGAACCAATTCAAAGATGAAGGAGATAGGTTAAGTTTTGAGAGTTTAGTTAAAAGCAGGCTGTGTGAGATAGTGTTGAAGACCTTAGAGAGGTCTAGTAATAGGGTAGAGACAAATAGACCAGAGTCCTGGGCTTTGTTAATAGTTTCAAGGAAGGAGAGGAGGGCTGTCATAGTGCTGTGATTAGGTCTGAATCCATGTTGTGCGGGAGTTAGTAGGTGATTATCTAAGAGATGTGGTAGGAGTTGAAGTTGGATACACTTTTCAAGGAGTTTAGAGATGGGAGGCAGGATAGCAATGGGGCGGAAATTAGTAACATTGTTATTGTTGCCCCCTTTATGTAATGGTATGATAAAGGCCTTTTTCCAGATTTGGGGTACTGTACTTTCTTGGATAGAGCGGTTGATTAGAATGCTAATGAGGTAGGCAATTGCTTCAGCTGCTGTGCTAAGAAAGAAAGAGGGGATATTATCAGGAGCATTAGTGCATGGCTTCAGATTTAGAAGGAGTTTTTTGATGGTAGAAGTGGGTATAGGCTTAAGTGAGAATAGTGGGGAGTGGGAAGAGGGGGTATTAGGGGGTGAAGAAGGTGAGGAAATGAGAGTAGGAGAAGAGGAAGAGGGTAGAGAGTTAGTGGGCGAGAATGAGGGAGTGGTAGCAGTGCAGGGCAGAGTATTGGTAGGGGGGATTGGGGTGAGTTGGAGCATGTGATATTGTTAGGGAAAGAAGAGGTTAATTTAGAGATGGATTCAATGAAAAAAGAGTTAAATTGAGTGGCTAGGTCAGTATCAGGAGTATTAGGGTCTGGGGTGGGGGTGTCTGGTTTGCTGGGGTTGAGGAGGTTAGAGATACTTTTCCAGAATTTCTGAGGATTTGTTTTGTTATTGTTTTGGAGTATGGAGAAGTAATTTTGTCGATCAGAGATGATGAGTTTTTTTACTTTATTTCGAAGTGTTTTGTATTCATTATGGTTGAGGGTGGTCCTATTTTTCTGGAAGTGTGTCCAGGCTTTATCTCTCTGCCGCATTATTGCTAGTGTGTTATTTGTAAGCCATGGGGCAGTTTTAATTTTTATTCTCTTTGTCCTTAAGGGAGCATGAAAGTCTAGAACTTTTAAGAATGTTGAGTTGAAGTGGGCAACTGCATTGTCTAGAGACAATGTTTTTAGACATTCCCAGTTTATTGCTTTTAGGGAATTAGCAAAGGTTGATGGATTAAAGTTTTTTTGATTCCGGATAGTAATAAAATTATGGGTGCGATGTAGGAGTAAGGGGAGACGAGTGAAAGTGGGTAAGTGTTCACTAAGAGGATCTGGAAGAGTACCACTGTCAGAGAAATAGTGGGGATGAGAGACTAGAATCCAGTCTAGAATACTGCCACTAGACAGGTTTTTTGATGGGCGTGTTATAGAGTTGATTAGCTGTGAAAAATTGTAGAGGTTGATGTTAAGTGGGTTTGTAGGAGACTGAATGGAGGCCCAATTAATATTCATGTCTCCTAAGATTATTGTTTCATTGCTAATGTTGTTGGAGAGCCAGGAGAGGATGTCTTCGAGTGTAGAAATATTGTCCCCTGGGGGGATGTAGAGGGAAGCTATACATATGTGCTTGTGTTTGTTGACTTGAAGTAGTGTTAGGAGTAGTTCAGCATTGTTAAATTGAGGAGTAGGTTTGTTATAAGGAGTAACAGACAAGGAGGATGAGTATAGGAGAGCTACTCCACCCCCTTTTTTGTGGGACCTGTCTTTTCTAATGATAGAATAGTTTGGAGGAATTATTTCAGAATCTTTTATATGGGATTTTAACCATGTTTCTGAGATGGATAGGATGTCAGGTTTATTATGTATGAGCCAGGCATGGAGGTTTGGGATTTTGTTGACTATACTTTGGGAGTTTAAGGAAGTAAGTAGTATGGACTTGTCTGTATTAGTTGAGATGGGGGGCCTGGGTTAGGATGGATATCATCTGATAATAGACAGGCAACCAGATATAGGATTAGATTAGAGAGGTAATTGGACAGTATAGTGAATAGATTAGGTTATGTTATGATTATGGAATATTTACTAGTTACTATGGGTGTAGAATGTTTGTGAAAGGTGATCAGTTTATATGGGAAAAATAGAAGGTTTTTTATGGGAAATAGGTGAGGAGAAATTGGGATGTGTGAGTTTGAGGGAGAAGAAGTAAGATGGTTAGTTACATGGAAGGGTTGTGAGTGGTACAACTTAATGGGCTGGGTGAGGTAGTAAAGATAGGATAAATTAAGAAGAAGAGGTAGTAAAAGGGAGATGAGTGAGGGTTTAGGTAGCATGTTGAAATGGGGCTACTTACAAGAAAGATTTATGTGTAGAGGAGCTGGTAAGTTCTTAAATAGTGGAGAAAGAGTGGAGAGTTGTGTAAGGATGGGTATTTAAGTAATAATGGAAGATAATTGTCTAGGTGGGATAGTTTAGAAGAGGTGAGTGAGGGTAAATGCGGGCGGGAAATGGGAAATAGGTGTTCCCAGGTAGCAGGAGACTGATAGGTGTGGAATGGTAGTGGGTGTGGTTATGAGGTAATAAAGGTAGAGGTGTAGGGGGCGGGTGGAATTTGGGGGCAGGGTAGGGGAGCAGAGTGAGCCCGCAGGGCGAGCGGAGTGGGAAGAACCAAGGAGGGCAGGAGAGGATCGAGAACTTATCAGTGGAGTGTTGATTGCTTAAGGGTAAGTGGAGGGAACCTGGAATTAGTAGGTTAGAGTGGACTATAATGTTTTAGGAGAGAGAGAGAGAGAGAGAGAGAGAGAGAAAGAAAAGTTAAAAGCATAGAGATAGTACAAGAAGTAAGTGAATTGAAGTCAAAGGTAGTGGGGGGAGGATGTCACCTAGTGGACAAATTCTGAAGTGCACCTAGGCCACCAGGGCAATCCCTGGACTAGATTGGACTGAAGAGAGAAAGGAGCAAGAGTGGAACAGGGAATTAGATGAGGGGGAAGAAGAGAGATGCAAAAATAATAAGGTTTAGGCTGCTGGCTTTCCTGGCAGGGAGCGTACTTAAACACCTAGCAGGGCATAAAACTATAGTAGTTCAAGGCTTAACAGCAAATTCACATACTTCTTTGGAGTCTTCTATGAAAGCTTGGTTCAATTTCCAAGAGGGGATGAGGCAGCAGAGTTTGTTATAGTTGGCTGGGCAATTGGCTGAGCTTGTGGTAAAATTAGGTATCCACCCAGGCATAGTCACAGGGGATAATTCAGGGCAAAAAGTTCCTTGGAGTCTTCTATGAAAGCTTGGTTCAATTTCCAAGAGGGGATGAGGCAGCAGAGTTTGTTATAGTTGGCTGGGCAATTGGCTGAGCTTGTGGTAAAATTAGGTATCCACCCGGGTGTAGTCACAGGGGATAATTCAGGGCAAAAAGTGTAGGTGAACACGCTCTGCCAAGGGCACACAGCAGCCAGGATCGGGCTTACTTAGACAAGGGTTATGATGAAATTGTACATCAACTAGAAACCTTGGAGCAAAAGGCCTGGTCAAAATCCAGGATCACAGCATTAGTGAAGTGTATGCATCTGTCATGACTTGAACCTAGCCTTCTCCCCAGAAGACCTAAATTTTGGAGATCATTTGCCTCCAAGACTTCAAGTTGGTGTAGCAGTTCATTCCGGTGCTTGTTTATTCAGTGAGAGGATGTTGATGCATTTTTTCCATTCTTTCCATTTCTAGTTGATTTAATGTATCATGTTGCCAGTACAGCAGTTCTGAAGTGCTGTGCTCATGCACTTAATTCTCATATGTCAGTCTGTGTGCATCACTTTAAGTTTACCCAAAGATATCCTATGATACCACCTAGTGACTTTTCCTCTGAGTAAAAACCAACTGGAAAGAATGACTCTCGTTTACAGTACTTGTATGGACCAGTTGTATCATTAATTATCCTTATTTTCACAGTGCCAGTCCAAGAAAATCACATTAAACATGGGATCAAATGTTTTATGAAGGATACCTGGAAAACAGCAATTAGTTGGCACACAGACTTGAGTAATGAACATGCTTTGCCAATGATCGGTTGACTGTCATCTCCCCATAATCAAAAACACACACACATAAACTGCAAAACAAAGGCATATGATGTGCAAGGGAAAAAGCACCTCATCAACCCCCAAGAAGTGAGGCTTCAGTCTCCCCACACCACACCTCCTTACTTAAAGATAATAACTCTGTGGTTGCACAACAACAGAGAAAGGAGACAGCCTGCAAGATTAATTACAATACCATCATGACTTGCAATCTCAATGTCACAATATTAAGACATAGCATTATAGAAAGGCAAATTTAGGAAACTGGTTATGGGAAAATAACTGACCAAATAGGCGTTAAGTATTATTTATTTATTTATTTATTTGTCTTTGTTTACTGGGAATACCAATTTTCAGCTGAGGCCTGGGGAGAAAAGCTCCATTTGCTTACATTGCATTATACTAAGTTCCCGTAAAACACATAGTAGTTACATATCTATTTTCATTTATACACAAACTAGTTGCATTTCTGTTTACATTTATACACAAACAGTAGTTACATTTCTATTTTCATTTATACACAAACAGTAGTTACATTTCTGTTTACATTTAAACTCAAACAGTAGTTACATTTCTGTTTACATTTATACACATACAGTAGTTACATTCAGACATACATGCTAAGATTTTTACAGAGGTGGAAGTTACTAATGAGAAACCACAAGTGCAGCTTAGTGGATTATACAGGCAGCAGTTATGTATAAAAATTGTTTTGTCATTTCAGTAAGATATTGAGAATATTATGTTTAAGGAGGAAAGTATTTGGATAGTATTGTACAGTGAAATGTTTAACCCTGTGATGATCATGTAAAGGACCAGGATTGGTTACGATGTTGTTTAAGCAGTGATTTAAACCTACTAAGTTTGTCGGAGAGTTTTATTTTCATGGGGATACTATTCCAAAGTTTAGCAATGCATTGGGAGAAGAACAAATCTCCTAAAACATTATTTGACTTATTTGTAAGTAATAAGAATTTGTTACTAGAATGGAGGTCCCTTGCTGGACAGTGGCAGATTAATAAATTTTGCAGCACAGGGCATTTTTCTGGATGATGAATGAGTTTGTATGCTGTAGTCAGTTGTGAATATGTTAAGACAGTTGTGCAGTTCAAGCCAGTTTAATTGCTTTAAGCTAAGACAATGGTGGGTTCTGTGAGGGAGACTGGTGGCAAATTTAGCTATTTTATTGGAACAGGAGACAAGTTTCTTTATTTGAGTATCGTTAGAATAGTAGTGACATATAACGGAGTCGGCAGTAAGAAGGTGGTGGCTGGAGTTTTTCTTGTAGTATCTGTAAGGAATCCATTAGTCCTATAAAGGGGAGCCTAGTTTCTGGATTGTAGATTTAATGGTGTGCAGTATATGATGGTCATATTTGAGATTGTCATCTATTATAATGCCTAGGAGTTTACTGTGAGTTACAGTTTCAATGACAGCATTATTTGCTGATTTTATGGTAAAAGATTGCTTTAGATTTTGGCAACTTTTTGCAGTGAAAATCATTAACTTAAGTTTTCTTGGGGTTGAATATGAGGTTTGATTCTTTGAGCCAGGTTTCAACAGAGGGGAAAGATTTTTTGGTAAAGTCTTGGAGCTTATTTATTGTTGAGGCTGTACGTATTAATGTTGAGTCATCTGCATACTGAACTAAACTAGCATGGTGAGTGGAGGTATGGAGGTTAATAATAAATATATTAAATAGTAGAGGACCCAGGATAGAGCCCTGAGGAACACCTCTAGTAACTGGTTAAAAGGCTAAGTAGGTTTGTTGCCATTTTATGGCTTGTTGCCTTCCAGATAGGTAACTAAGGAAATACAACAAGGAGTATTGTGGGAGTCCTAGTGAGGAGAATCAAACGAGTAGTTCCTGGTGTGAGACAGCATCAAATGCCTTTGACAAGTCTAAGAACATGGTGGACACAAGCAGGCCATTGTTTCTATGTCAGTTTATTATGTTGGTAAAATGTATTAGAGCAGTGGTAGTGCTGTGCTGGGACCTAAAGCCATGTTGTGTTTCTGAGAAGAGGTCGTTTGAGGTTAGGTATTGCATCAGTTGCATATGGATGCATTTCTCTAGTATTTTGGAGGGGGGGGGGGAATCACTATCGCACTGTAGTTATTAAACTGTGTAAATGTACTGCCTTTGTGCAGGAGTATGATGTAGGACTTTTTCCACGGTGATGGGGCATCTCCATCTGCTATAGACCTATGAATTAGTATGGACACAGGGAAGGTTATAACTTCTACAGTCATTTTTAGGTAGTCTGGTGGTAGTTGGTTTACAGCTACAGAACTAGTTATTAGTTAAAGGAGCAACTTCCTTACGAATAACGTAGGAACTGGACTAAAACTGAAGAAATGTGGGTGGTTTTGAATGGATAGGGGAAGAGTGAGGGGACAGAGAGAATATTGATTGTATAAAGTAGGAATTAAATTGTGTGAGGATAGTCTGTGTTATTTCTGTTTTTAGAGACGGACTAGTAGTCTTGCCAGGGTGGAGTAGTTTATTTAGTGATGACCAAAAATGTTTTGGGTTGTTTATATGCTTGTCTTGTAGGCTGGTTTGGTATGTTTGCTTATCCTGTTTGACATGGAGATTTTCAATTTTTCTAAGATGTTCTATTTTTATACCCATTTTTCCAGGCTTTATCCATTTTTATCATTTTTTTTTAATTTCCTTTGTCAGCCATGTTTCCTTTGTGAGCTCACTAATTAATCAGAAAATAACAGAAAAGTAGATGGACAACATTAATCTGATTAAATTACCTTACTTGTGAGACTTCTGTTAATAGGTAAGAAATTAACCGGACACATTTAGCTCCTGCTGCAGTGACATGTAGACCTCTTACATGCAGTACCTTTTTACAATTTTCTCCTATTTGCCTGTCCTTCACATGTCTCACGAACTGACCAGAAAGCTGACTGACCCAGTTTACCAGGATGACATTTTGCTCACTGCTCAGAAGGCTAAGAGAAGTCAGACACTAGTGCAGGGCAGGTTTCCTGTTTGGTATATAAAGGTAACTCTGCTATCTTAGGTCAGACGAATGCCAAAGAAGCTAAAATTAAGGTGTGCAAAACAGTGATGACACAAGTACTTCCATATGGCATAGAAACCTGGACAGAGAAGGCAGAGCAGCTGAGGACTTGAAATATCACAGATTAAGTGTCTTAGATGAGTACAAGGATACACTGTGGAGCAGACAAAGAAACAAAGGCATCAGAATGGAAGCCATAATAGATCCAGGTCAAGCAGAACAGATTACGGTTGTCCAGTCAACTCTGCAGGAAAGCAGAAGACAATTTGGTAAAGCAGAACTGGGAGGAAACAAAGACATTCAGCATGACTGTTGAAGGTAAGAGAGTGCCTTTGAAGAGGAGTGTTGACAGGTGACAAGACACCCTAAAAAATACTGTAGGAATGCAGTTATTGCATAGCACAAGTCATATGGTAAAAGGGGAATTGATGATAATGATGAGTTCTGCTATTTTAAGCTCATTGATGCTTTTTCTTAGTATTCCTTTTTTTTTTATAAATATTAAACATTGGTACCATGACATGACTTGCAATACACATCTGCTAGAAGTCTTACCTGACAGTTGACTGCTGCTAAGGAAACAATCCATTAGCAAATAAACAGATGAATCTCAAAGGGTGACCTGAAAGTTGTTAATTTAGAAGTGAACTGGTCACATGTTGCTAGCACAAGGACAACAAGTACTCCTCCCACTCATCCAATGGCTCCAGAACTTCCAATGACTGCATTTCCTCCCTCCAGGCTACCAGATCCTTCGCAATGACAGAACCCAGAAAAAAGGAGGTGGAGTAGCTATTATCTACCCCTCCACCCATAAGCTAACTCCATATCCTAACCCCATCCCTACCTTTTCCAATGCCAAAATGACAATAGGCTATTTAAAACTTAACAATTCAAAATATTTATGTATCAGCTCCATCTATATCCCTCCAGGCAAAAATACCAAAACACTAGAAGACATACTATCCTGGTTTAGCTCCAATATCAAAATCGAAACCTATATTCTTGGTGATATGAACATTAACTGGACCTCTCTTAACTCTGACACCCCATCCCATTCAATCAATCTATGCAACTTCACCCAACTTATAAACATTCCAACTAAGCCAAACAAAGATGGAACCTCTGGTACTATCACAGATTGGATATTGAATACCCATCCCAACCTTGCCTCAAATGCCGGTATACTACCTGATCCTCTCAGTGACCACCTACCTGCCTTTGTTGACCGCATATCCTCCCCCTCACAAAAACATCACCAATATAGCCAAACCTGCAACCTAGCCTCCTTCAACCCTGAAATATTCTCAGAATCCCTAAAACACACTGACTGGTCATCCCAAAAAACCCTCCCAATAGACAGTGCAGTATCCTGTTTCAACAAAACATTCCTTACCATTTTAAATCAACTAGCCCCCCTTATATCCAAATGAATCAAAGCCAATCCCTGCCCCTGGCTATCCAATGAAACTAAACATATCATGCATCAACGAGACACAAAATGGAAACAATACCAAAAACAAAACACCACCAACTCACTCCTAGAATTTAAACAACTGTGGAACTTGGCCAAAAAATTAATAACTAAAGATCACAAAACCTACTACAGCAATCTCCAATCCACGCACTCATCCAATCCAAAAAAAATTTGGAACTCCATTTCCTCCATTTTTCACCCTGGTAATAAAAGCAACTCATGCCCAGAACCTACCCTTACCAGCCTAGAAACTGCCAGTAAATTCAACTCATTCTTTACAGATTGCATAGCAAAACTATCCTCCTCATTCCCTGACCCCCCTCCTGCCCCCCCTCCCCCCACTAGCCAACATCCTCCTACCTCCCAGTTCAGCCTAAAAACCCATCCCCACAAACACAATAAAAAGACTTCTCCTCAAGCTAAAACCCTGTTGTAACGCATCAGACAATCTACCACCCACCTTCCTCAAGCAATCTGCTGAAACCATAGCCTATCCCATATCTATTCTTATAAATAGGTCAATACAGGAATCATACGTCCCAACCATCTGACACCACGCATACATCATCCCACTACACAAAGGCAGTAAAAACATAGACACAACCAATTTTGGACCCATAGCCATACTTTCCCCTCTCTCAAAAATACTAGAAAAAACTATCCATGCACAAATCATGCAATACCTAACCCTGAACAAACTCCTCTCCTATACCCAACATGGTTTTCACCCTGGCCACAGTAACATGACTGCCCTCCTTTCCTTTCTGGAGACCATCAACTTAGCATGCAACAAGGGCAAATACATATCATCACTATTTTTAGACCCCTCAAAGGCATTCAACACCATCTCCCACTCCTTACTCCTAGCCCAGCTCTCATCCTTACATCTCTCTCCCTCCACCCTATCCTGGTTCACCAGCTATCTAGCCAACCGCCGTCAAGCTGTCCAATGGAAATAATCTACCTCTCCTTTCTTACCTACACCCACCGGCATTCCTCAAGGTTCAGTACTAGGCCCTCTACTCTTTAACATATTTATCAACAACTTCCACCTCTCCATCCCTGAAGCCTCTGTTATCCAGTATGCAAATGACTCCACCATCATCTACTCAGCCTCCTCCCCCTCTGAGCTGCTACTAAAAACCCAACTTGCCTTTTCCAAAACAGAATCCTGGATGAAATCCAATCACCTTGCCCTAGACGCTAGCAAAACAAAACTAATGATTTTTAGCCCCCACTAGAAACTCCATTTTTGACAGAAACCTAATCTGCATTACAAGCCAAAATAAAACCCCACTGGAAATAGTTCCCACTACCAAACTGCTAGCCATCATTATTGATGAAAACCTAAAGTCTGACTCCCACATATACTCAGCTATTAAGAAAACAAATCAAAAATTGGTCTCCTGTACAGACACAACCGTTATCTCAGCCCCTTCACCTGACAAACACTTGCAACTACCTTCCTCCTCCTGTCTCTCATGTATAGCGCTCCCCTATTTACCAACTTCCAACTAGGCCAAATTTGCACCCCAACACCAAAAATGCATCTCATCACTGCCACTCTCTACACACCCTCAGATGGTTAGAACTCCCCAACTACCTCAGATATCTGCAACTTACCACTACCCACAAGCTCATCTTCAAACCAGCAGACTGTCCATCCCTGGCCATAGCCCTAATACCCTACACATACACACGCTCCCTAAGATCCGAGAGCCAAAATCTATTACGAGTGCACAAACCCTCTCATCCTCCTGGCCAACTACAACTAGCCTGCACCATCGCTAAACTGTGGAACTTTCTCCCCTCTCAACTATGCAACATGTCTAAACACAACAACTTCAAGACCCTCCTGCTCTCACACCTGTCCTCCAAGTGGAAATGCCCTTCTCATGCTCCTACCTAAGCACCGCCCCCCAACTCATAAGATCCTATACCCTCTCTGTGACTGTTCTAAAAATATTTTTCTTTTTTCACAGAATACTCAAAAGATACATTACTACCTAATGTGTATTTTCTTTGCCAGAATTGTATTAAATGTCTACATATTGATTACCTATCTACTAGGTAACCTCCCTTTTTTTTGCAGTGAATGTTACACATGAAACCTATAGCTTACTATAATGTTTTTATAATGAATATGTCTGTAAATATGTAACCTCTTATTATTATTCATTTTCTTTTGCAATGAATGTTACACATGAAAGCCTATGACTTACTATAATGTTATTTTAATGTTTCTGACTCTGAATTTTGTCTATTATGTACTTTCACTATTATTATTAATGTAACTTCTTGTGGAGCTTTTCCCCCCGGGCCTCCACTGAAAATGGGTTGCTATGACCCAGTGGACTCTCCCGGTCAACAAATGCAAATAAACAAATAAATTACCTCAAAGCAAGCTGTATTTCAGATGCAAAAGAAGCATCAGCAATAATTCCAACATTTGTGTGATCAACAGGAGCTGGGCAATACTGATCGGCAAAAAATAGCCTTATCCAAGTGAAAAAACAGTACATCTAAATTATACCTTGAAATGGGAGACAAAAAGGATGTAAATACTACAACCAAATCCATTTAGTTAACTTCCATATCTGAGTATCTTGATGGAAAGCCAGTTTGATTCCTGCTTTACAGTCATTAACAGCTGGTAGTGTTTCCGATCATTTACAGCACCTGAGGAGTATCATCAAAGTGGGAAAGGATGGACGACTGAGGATTTGGTCTTAGCTATAGTCCTGTGTATATTTGGGTGAGTAAATTTTAAGCAAACACCCTTCTTGGCATTTATGTTGGCAAAACCTAAAACAGAACCTTCCTCAGTCTTGATCATCTCTAGGAACTCAGTGCATTGTGGACCTGGCCATCAATTAATTATAAAACATCAAAAGATGTCACCCCACATTTATTGCAACTGACATCTGAACCAAGAATAACTTTACTAATAAAGGATGGCATAAAGTAGGCATTAGTTAAGATTTAAACTGATTTGAGTCTTCTTCACAGAGTGGAGGTCATTGCAGAGGGTCAGAGGTCAGTGGTGTCTAGAAAGTCCACTGAAAGTAGCACACAGTTGTTCTCAATGTGCAAAGTCTATAATTTTCGGGTTGGACTAAACAAGGTACAACTTTATTGTGGGGAGCTAGGGCATCTAGACAATTGATAATCCATTATAATAGTTGGTCTGACCAGGAGTTAGTGTTGCTTTCACCAATGTGTGACAGACCTGATACACTATCAGGACAAACCCTGATAGAGCATCCAATCTGATCCAAAGAAGACTCCTTCTATTAATACCCTATTTATGTATTAGGACAGTAACTGTGTGTGAGTTTAGAGTTTGCTAACAGTGTG
Source organism: Protopterus annectens (assembly GCF_019279795.1). Classification (NCBI taxonomy): domain Eukaryota; kingdom Metazoa; phylum Chordata; order Ceratodontiformes; family Protopteridae; genus Protopterus; species Protopterus annectens. The sequence continues at coordinate 211,029,133 of NC_056737.1, read as the reverse complement.
TTCATCATGGTAGTTAAGAGAAGGAATGGATTTTATAAGAGGGGTAGAACAGAACCAGCACTTGAATTTTCACCAGTGCCTTCTGGATTTGAACAAAAATGTTGGTATCCATAAACAGGACATGTCTCCCCATCTCTCTCTCTCTCTCTAATCGGTATATGATGCACTGGTAAGTAAGGGAGTGCATAAGTGATCCAGATTTCTGTTCAATAAAATAAGGGAAGAATTTTAGGATTTAGCCACTTTAAAAGGAAGATAATACATTTTAGAGTCTATTAGTCAGACTGCGTCCTGCAAGAGACAGCAGATTTAAGTAATATGGTGTCTACTGTCATGACAGATAATTTTGAGAAGCTAAGATGAATTTAAATAAACCATGCTCAGCCGGGACCTTTTAGAAAATACAGTCAAAGTAATTGAGGCATTGACATAATTTTAATTACATTCACTGTATCCATAAAGGAAAGAGGAAATAACAAGCACTGTTCCCCATCTTGGAGTCAAATGAGGAATATGTCATACTTACAGAATCAGCATGTAGATGAATGCTCTGATGTTCATTTCACCATGAAATCAAGTGAAACCACAGTCAGATAATATAGATTCCCCTGAGGGAGGTGTAATAAATAAATCCATATTTTATTACTATTTCAATTGTTAATTTGAAATGGATAAATAGCTGCAGTCACCTGAGTAGCTGGATTGAAAGAGGTCAAGCTGAGCTGAGGGCTAGAAGGGTACTATGTATGTAGTCCAGTAATTTGATGGTAATTTCCTCCACTGTTACTGACTAGCGAGCCAGGTCTTGCTTGCCATGTACATTTATGAAGTAGAAATATATTAAAAAGGATAGTGGATGTTGATCCCTGACTTTTATTAGCATTTAGAGGAGAAAGCAGATAAAACTCTGTTAGCATTTTCTAAGAGCTGAAGATGGAGAAACTAAAGGCTCAGTAATCAATACTGGAAGTTGGTGGTAAGCCCATACTAGCCAAGGGGCTGGAAAACATATTTTCAATTCATGCAACTGGAGTTTCCTTATCATCAAATGCAATTAACATCCAGGGCCCTGTTACAATGTAGGACTCAGCAAGGATGTATATGACCATACAAATGTGGTCTTACACAAATCCTGCTTGATTTCTACTGTGTATAGTACCCAATGCCATTTTCATATGCTGTGCCAGGAGCCTTGGTAGAGTCATGGCTTCCATTTATGCAAGATAAAAGCAACAACTCTGATGTGATTAGAAAGACATTGATTTGAGATCCTGAGCTACAGACTGTTTTTTTTTTTTGAGTGAATTGTTTTTGCTTGCAATGATGAGTCCCCGAGGAAGGTACATATTACAAGTGTTACCTGTAGAGTTTCTGCTTGTTTAACATGCTAAGGGAGACAGAATCCCTTATATCCCAAATGAAGGCAAAATACTGTATTCCAGTTACCATCTAGAATGAATGAGGAGCACACAAATTTGTTTCAAGAGCCATAACTGAAATGATTAAATTCTTCTTGTCATACCCCAGCTGCTTCCTACTATGAGTTTCTGTCCAGCTCCCTGTAAAACTCTCCACCGCTTTATGCACAGCATATGCACGCCATCATATACATGTTATCATCAAGTTTTTTTCTTTTTTATCTGGGTACTGTGTCAAGTCAGGGCTCTGTCTGCTTCACTGGACTGGTCAAATCTAATATAGTGCTCCACATTTTCTTTCTAAATAGTTTCTCCTTCCACTTAGTTTTCAATTTTCTCCTTCTCCCACCTGTTCATTATTTTAGAACCTCTTGACTAAACTTGTATTTGACTCTGCAGTAGTCCTTTTTTTCTTCATCTTCAGTCCTTTCTTTCTGATTAACACTTAATTATGGTGTCCTGTTTTCCTACCTCACCTTCTACTCATCTCTAGCTCCTCTCTCTCGCACACTACTTTTTTATATTCCTTTATTCCACTATTGCTAACACTTTATCGGTTCATAGGTTCATAGGTAGGTACTAGGCTAACTGCCAGAAGGCATTTATAAGCCTAGCCAGAATGTGTTGGCTTTCACCACCCCCTTAGATTACTTTCCTGCGCCTCTGTCCAGCAGAGCCACTGAAGTGATCCCCAGGATAAACCTTCTGTTTCCCATCCACTCGTCAAGGTTTCTCTTGAAGAGTGCTAGTGAGGAGCTCTGCCTAATGTAGATTGGAATCTTGTTCCAAAGCATGGGAAGTCTCTGGGACAGGAATCTATCCTACCAGCACGTCCTATTTATTGTTGTGGTGAGGTTTAGATCCCTAGAGTGTGTGGCTCGAGGGGATATGGTTTTCTTTAGGTGGAGCATGTCCATCAATTCTGGGTTGGACATGGCCTTGTATGTCAGGCAGAGATCACCTCTGAGTAGGCGGTATGCAACCTAGTACAGCTGGAGTTTCTTCAGTCGAGCTACATAGGGCATCTGTTTGAGGCCAGTGATCCTCTTGGTGAGGTACTTCTGTGGTCTTTCCAGCTGTTGCAGGTGTCTTGTAAGGTACATCCCAAATGGGGCGTTGTACTCTATGATGGGTCTGATGAGTGATGAGTAGAGGGGCACAATGATCTCTTTTGATCTGGATGCGAACCCTTTTGTGATTAGGTGGGCCACATAGAAGGATTATCTAACCACTTTGGCAATGTGATTATCAAAGGAGAGATTACTCTCTACTTGGGTCCCCAGATCCCTTAATATGTCTTCTGTATTTAGGGGACTACCACCTATGTGGTAGTTTATGGGTACTTTGTTTTTTCCAAAGGGGATGACTATGCACTTTTTGTCATTTAGCTTGAGGCCATGATTTTGATACCAGGTATCCGTCTCAGTGAGACCCTTTTGGAGGATGTCTGTGTCAGCTGGAGAGTCAATTATAGCCCCTAGTTTGCAGTCATCTGTGAACTTGGTCATCCATAGTCCTCCTGTGCTTGCCTGTACCTCTGAGAAGTATATTCTGAACAGGAGAGGTCCTAGGACTGAGTCCTGGGTAACGCCACTTGTAACCAGTTTAGAGTCGGACCTAGCTCCTGCAACTCTCACCATGTGGGTTCTGTCCATGAGCCAGTTGGCAACCCATCTTGTGACATAGGGGTTTATGTTCAGGCTGGTGAACTTGTCTATAATACCAGAATGGGGAATGGTGTCAAGGGCTTTGTGAAGGCTAGGTAGGCTGTGTGTACCACCTTTCCCTCATCTATAGCCTTGGTAACTGTCTCAAAGAAGTCCACCAGGTTTTGGAGGCATGATCTGCCCTTAACAAAGCTGAACTGGGTAGGGTCCAGTGTTTGGAGGTTTCCAATGTCTCTGTTAATGAGTTCCATGATGATGCGCGCCATAGCCTTGCAGACCAAGCCAGTCAGACTTATAAGGCGATAGTTCCCGGTGTCTGTTGTGGCTCCACCTTTGTGAAGCAGAATAACCGTTGCTGTGTGCCACTCTATGGGTATGTAGCCTGTGGAGAGGCTGAGTTTGAACAGTGTGTTTAGTTGAGGGGTTAGTTCATCTTGAGCTCATGTAGGACGCAGCCTGGGACACCATCCGGTCCCATTGATGCTGTGTTTTTGGCTTTGGAGAGGGCTATTTTAACCTGAGTGTCTGTGATTTCAGGAGCTCTACATTCTTCTGGTATGGTTATGGGCCCTTTTGGGGGTGAGAAGGTGGTGAAGTTTGCACTGAACCTGTCTGACAGGATGTTGGCGATATCAGTCGGTTCAGTGTATTTTGTGCCATTCTGCACTAATTCCAAGCAGATCTAAGCATTGCTACTTAGATTCTTAACATAGATAAAGAATGCATTGTGGTCATCTTTGGAGTCCTTGGCAATTTTTATTTTGAAGCTAGCCTTGGATGATTTTATGAGGGATCATAGTTTCTTGCTGGTACTGATCAGGGATGTATTCCCTTCTTGGGATTTTGTTCTTTTCTGTACTAGTTTCCTCCTTCTGTTGTATAGCTTGTTTATGGCAGGGGTCCACCAGACTGGTTTTCTTTTCTTGGAGGAGTGAGTCTTGTTTTTTCTTGGGATAGCACAATCCATGCATTCTTGTAGGTGCCCATAGAATGCATTAGTAAAGGATTTTGCAGCTTGGACAGCATTATCCTTTAGCATGGGGGCTTTGAAACTTTTCACCTCTGTCTTAAGTAATGTGAAGTTTGCTTTTGAAAAGTTTTTCATGGTGGTTTCCTTGACCGGGGGTGGGGGTGGAATGTGGGTATCCAGAGTGATTTGTTTATGGTCAGATCTAACCAGCGAGGGGTTGACCTCCAGTGTGGAACACCAGTCGCCCATGTTGGTGATGACCAGGTCCAATATGTTGTCAACTCTGGTGGGAGTGTTGACCAGTTGATCCAGGGCGATTGAGTTTATAAATTTTAGGAAATGTTGGGCAAGGGAGTTAGTACTTGATTAGTTCTCCCAGTTAATGTTTGGGTAATTGAAATCACCCAATATTAGGGTGTTTGGTAGGACCTTTATGTTTCCTAGTGTTTCCAGAAATGTGGAATGGGGGTCCTGGGACATGATGGGTGACCTGTAGCAAGCTAAAATTTGAAATGCAGTTTTGACCATTGTTAGTTGCCCGTGGATGATCTCTGAAGCATCGTGCTGTGCCACTAACCTGGAGGTGTGGGTATCCTTGATGAATATGGATACACCCCCGCCTTTTGTATTTCAGTGCGGGTTCTGTGGCTGAAACGTATGGTATGAATTGTCACCTGGTAGTGCTGGGGTGCTGTCTGGAGCCTTAAACCAGGTTTCTGTTACTGCACATATATCAATTTTCTCCATACTGAGGAGTGCCTCGAGTGCATGCATTTTGAGGTTTAGACTTCTGGCATTGAGTAGCATTACCCTCAGTTTTTTGTTACATTTGCTATTTATGGCAGTGGGATTGTCTTTTGAGCCTTGCCTAAAAAAGGCACTATGGAGGTGGCAAGAGCCTTGGCCAGTATTCAAAAGCCTAAGGGTGATAGGTGCAAGCCATCTCTAGCAAAGCAGCGTGGCTTGTCCAGCATGTCATCCCAGCCGGACAGACACTGGATCCCCTTTGAATGACACCAGAAACTTTGCCAATTGTTGAAATTGATAATTTTTTCTTTATACCATGGTATCATACTTGGTGAGAGCAGGATGCCACTCAGGGTCAGGGTCATACCGGCCTGGGCTACGTGATCAGAGAGCTCTTCCATGTCTCTTTTCATGTAATCCAGGGAGGTACGGCTCAGGTCATTCACACCAACATGGACAATGACAGAGTTATATTTGTACTTGTTCTGGAGTGACCTGAGTGCTTGTGTTATGTGGTAGATCCTGGTACCCGACAGGCAGCTAACAGTAACCTTCTCCTTGTTCAGCCTAGTGAGTGGGATGTCAGTGTGCCTGACTATAGAGTCACCTATTACTAGTGTGTTAGGTATGTTATTTTGCCTTAAGGGCTGTGATTGCATATTACACTGGTTTTGTTAAGTATGTGTTTCATGGTTTGTGTAGGGGAGGTGGAGGTTGCTTGGATGTCTGCTTTGGAGGTCTCTGTTGCTTTTGCAGATTTTTATTTAGAGCCTCCGAGTATGTTTTTGTGTATTTATGTGTGTTTTTTGCCGGTGCTGGTTTAATGGGTCTATGTGAGACTGGTGGTGTGATGCAAGTATTTCCCTTCTCCTCTTGACTGTCTGATCCAGTCTTGGGTTGAGAGAGCTTAGCCTCCAGTTTGGCTTTATAATTGCATCTCTCACATGTATTAGTGTTTAGTGGTAGGAGGAGAGAGTTGTCTGTGTACATGAGGCAGTTGTAACATTGCCTCAAAATGCACAGATTCACCAGTTGAACTGGAGAGTACACCTGCAACTGCCCTTTGGACATGCCTGGATAGGTACAGTGAACTGTTTTACTGATTGGCTGGTAAGGTCAAATGGAGAGCCTTGTCCTTCTGTACTTATAGGGGGGTCTAGAGCTAGGGTTTATAAGTGCTTGCTATGAGTTTTGAGCAAGTGCCTGACTTAGAAATGAATGGTTTGAGTGCTTAAATTGAAAGTTTGTCTAGTTCCAAGGGATAAATTGAAGAGGAGACTTTGTGGAGCCGGGAATAGTTATACCCTAGCTAACCGGTGCTGCCCAGCATGCAAAACTGGTCAAATGCAGTTTTTATAGCAGGGAAATGAAAGAGATAGAAATTAGCCCAAAATTGCCAATAAACTACTAATTTCTGGGCTGATACCACTCCTCCAGGGACAGATAGGCTGCTCAAAGCTCCCCTCTCTCACAAGTGAACAGAGAAACTTCCTTCTATCCAAGTAAGGTATGGGCAAACACAGAGACTTGTAACACAGCCCTGAATTCAGCACTAACCTGAAAAATGGACTATACTATGTATAGTATATTATTCCACAGTATTCATAGTATAAAACCCAACAGGCACGTGTCTGTAACTCTGTTTAGAAGCCTGTTGTACTTGCATCATGCTGCATGTTACATGTAAATTTTATCTCATTACACACACCTGAAATGGCTCGTGATTCTTTCTGAATGTGACCGTGCATTAACTATTTCTTGTATTTAATGTCCCTTGAAGATATTTGTGTAGCAGTGTACTAAGTATTTTTTGGATGGTACTTTTCACTCCAAAATAACTTCCCACTTATCAAATTCAAATTGAACAATTATGTAACAACATAATAGCTTTTTGTTAAACTGTGGATGGCCAAGGTAGTGTAGTGGTTAGCATTGCCACCTCACAGTAAGAGGCTCTCTGGTTTGATCCTCGGCTGGGGTGCCTTCTGTGCGGAGTCTGCATGTCCTCCCTGTGTCATATGGGTTTCCTCCGAGTGCTCCGGTTTCATCCCAAAGACAAGCTGTAGGTGGATTAGACACTCTAAATTGGCCCTAGGTGTGAATGTGTGCATGTGTGTGCCTTCTGTAGAAGGGTGGGCACCAGGCTGGCAGCTCGACACCATAAAACTCCACTGCCAGTCATGAGCAGACAGGTGATCCACTTTGGCAACCCCTAACCGGGAAAAGCCAAAAGAAGAAGCAAAGTTAAACTGTATTAAATGCTTTTACTAAACTATAGCAAAGTTATATTAGCTATACTAGTCCCTTGCTACAATTCATCATCATCATCATCATCAGCCTCCCTTTTCCCATTTTCTACATGAGGTTGGGGTACTGTGTTAACTGTCGCCATCTCTCTTGATTCAGTATCACACTCCTGCCTTCGTCATCACTCATGCCTGACTGTCGCAGATCTTCATTTACACAAATCATCCACCTCTTTGCTGGATGCCCTCATTTCCTCTTACCTTTTTCCTGTCTTTCCCAAAGCTTTTTCAACAGATTGTCTTCTGCTTTTCTGCATGTGTGTCCGAACCACCGTAATCTGTTCTTTTTGCTTTTTTCTGTAATTGGAGCTACTTTGGCTTTTGCTCTTACGTCCTCATGTCTTCATCTGTCCCACAGTGTGCATCCTACCACCCTTCTCAGGCACTTAATTTCCATCACGTCTAGCTTCTTCATCTGCTCTGCCTTTACTGCCCAAGTTTTTGTATCATACAGTAGTGCTGGTCACACCACTGTCTTGTACACCTTACTTTTCAGCTTCTTTGGCATTATTCTGTCATAGATTTCCCCTGAGACTCTATGCCAGTTGGCTGCAGCCGCTCTGATTCTAGCTTTGAACTCTTCAATCAGACATCCTTTCTCCTCAACCACCCCTCCCAGATACATGAAGCTATTTACCTGTTCCACTATCTTCCTTTCTATCTCAATTCTCAGCTTCTTCTGATTTCCCCAGTTGCTGCCATTACCACTGTCTTATCTGTTCTTAGTTTCATCCCATCCGCCTTCAGTTTTGCATTGCATTCCCTTATCCTTTGCTGAAGTTCTTGCTCAGAGTCCGCCTGTAAAGCCATATCATCTGCATACAGTAACTTTGTTGATCTGTCCCCTCCAACCTGTTTGCTAATGTAGTCCATCAACAGCAGTGGGCTCAGAGCTGAACCATGGTGTACACCCACTTCCAATGGGAATCCCTCTGTGATGCTGAACGCTGTTCGTACTTGAGTCATTGGGTCCTTGTACATAGCGTGCAGTAATTCTACCAGTGTTACTTCAAACCACCACAGTACTGCCCAGATCAGCATTCTTGGGACCTTGTCATATGCTTTCTCAAAGTCTAGGAATGCCCAGTTGGACTCTCTCCTTATCTCTAGCTTCTTCTGAAGTATCTGTTTCACTACAAACATCAGGTCATTTGTGCTGCATCCTGATCTGAAGCTGAACTGCTCATCTCCCATCCTACTTTCTACTACTCTGCATATCCATTTATCGATCACTCTCTACAGAAATGTCATGCAATGTGATAGGGGTTTGATGCCTCTGTACTGCCTACAGTTGTTGATGACCCCTTTGTTCTTGTACACTGGCACAAGTATGCTTATACTCCAGTCATTTGGGATACATCTTTCTCTCCAGACTGCTATGAGTACCCTCAGGATCCATTTCTCCCCTACCTCACCCAGCATCATTATCATATCTGCTGTGACCTCATCTGATCCTACTGCTTTCCCTGACTTCATTTTCCTTAGTGCTATTCTTACTTCTAGGGTGGGCATTTAAGTTACCTGTAACACATTGCATTTAAGTTACCTGGCACTTGCTCACTAAAGCAATTATATAAGTCAGCTCTAAAAAATTAAAAGCACTACACCCTCACAAACTCCCCTTGAGTACCTTGTTCCCCATTGGCCCTTTTTTTCAATTATAAAGGAATTCCCAATACTATTCTAGCATGTCCAAAGGTCAGTTGTCAATCTCCTCTCCGGTCCAGCTGGTGAATCTGGGAATCTTGAGGCAATGTTACAACTGCCTCATGTACACAGACAACCCTCTCCTCCTCCCAACAAATTCCAACACATGCGAGAGATTCAACCATATAGCCAAACTGGAGGCTAAGCTCTCTCAACTCAGTACTGGCGTAACCAGTCAGGAGGAGAAGGAAACCACACTCACTACAATTCCAGTCTCACATAGACCTACCACGACAACAAACCAAACACATAAACACACAAAACATACTGAGGCTCTAAATAAAAATCTGCCTAAGCAGCAGAGACCTCCAAAGCAGACACCCAAGCAACCGCTACCCCAAAACAAAACACGTGCAACACATAGCTCACAAAGCCAGTGTGCCGAACAGTCACAGCCCTTAAGGCTAAACAACACACCTGATACACTTGTAATAGGTGACTCTATTGTCAGGCACACTGACGTCCCGCTCACCAGGCTGAACAAGGAGAAGGTCACAGTGAGCTGCCTGTCGGGCGCTAGGATCCACCACATAACACAAGCACTCAGGTCACTCCAAGGCAAGTACAAATATGACTCAGTCATTGTCCATGCTGGTGTGAATGACCTGAGACGTACCTCCCTGGACTACATGAAAAGAGACATAGAGGAGCTCTCTGAGCATGTAGCCCAGGCCGGTATGACCCTGACCTTGAGTAGCATCTTACCCTCACCAAGACTGATGCCACAATATGAAGACAAGATGATCAATTTTAACAACTGGCTTAAGTATTGGTGTCATTCAAAGGGGCTCCAATGCCTGTCAGCCTGGGATGACATGCTTGACAAGCCACGATGCTTCGCTAGGGACGGCTTGCACCTGTCACCCCTGGGCTTTCGGATATTGGCAAAGGCTCTTGCTACCCCCATAGTGCCTTTTTTAGGCAAGATTCAAAAGACAAACCCACCTCCATAGGTATCACAAGGGATAAGAAACTAAGAGTAATGCTACTCAACGCCAGAAGTCTAAACCTCAAGATGCACGCACTCGAAACTCTCCTTAGCATGGAGAACATCGATATCTGTGCAGTAACAGAAACCTGGTTCAAGGCTCCCGAGAGTACCCCAGCACTAACAGGTTATACCTCATACCATGCTTTTCGGCCCCAAAACTTGGACCGAACCACAAAAGGAGGGGGAGTATCAATATTCATCAAAGATACCCACACCCCCAGGTTGGTGGCACAGCACGAAGCATCAGAGACTATCCATGTGCAACTAACTGTGGGTAAAACTGCCTTCCAGTTTATAGCCTGCTACAGACCACCCTCCCAAACACAGGAACCCCACTCGGCCTTCCTGAGAATACTGGAAAATATGAAGGTCTCTCCAAACACCATTATATTGGGCGACTTCAACTACCCAAACATAGACTGGGAGCATTACTCTAGCTCCAACACCCTAGCCCAAAGGTTCCTAGAATTTATAAACTCAAACGCTATGGAACAACTTGTTACCACTCCCACAAGAGGGGAAAACATACTGGACCTGATCATCACCAACATGGAGACACTATGCTCCAGACCAGAAGTGTATCCCTCACTGGTAAGATCAGACCATAAACTAATCTCACTGGATATTCATATCCCGACCCCACCCCCTGCCCAGAAAACCACAGTGAAAAACTTCTAAAGCAAATTTCACACGCCTCAAAACCGAGGCGAAATCCTTCAAAGCCCCCGGGCCTGTGGAAAATACGGCCCAGACCGCAGAGTCCTTTATAAACGCATTCTATGAACACCTTCAGGAATGCATGGATCATGCAATCCCAAATAAAACCAAGACCCAATCCTCCAAAGGCAGACGTCCTGTCTGGTGGACCCCAGCCATAAACAAACTATACAATAGAAGGAGGAAGCTATTACATGATAGAGCAAAAGTCCAAAAAGGGTAGGCATCTCTGATCAGTATTAGCAAAAAACTACGGGCACTCATAAAATCGTCTAAGGCCAGCTTCGAGAGAAAAATTGCACAGGACACTAAGGATAATCACAAGGCTTTCTTTAGTTATGTTAGGAACCTGGGTGGGAATTCCCAGATATGCTCAGAATTAGTCCAAAATGACAAAAAATACACAGAGCCCACAGATATTGCCAACATCCTAGCTGACAGGTTCAGTGCAAACTTCTCCCCCCCCCCACCAAAAGGGCAAATATCTATCCCAACAGAGTGCTGCCCCCCTGACATCTCAGATGCTCAGGTAAGAGCCACCCTCTCCAAAGCAAAAAACACAGCATCAATGGGACCAGATGGTGTCCCGGGCTGCATCCTACATGAACTCCAAGAAGAGCTAAACCCAAACATAAAACTACTGTTCAATCTTAGCCTTACTACGGAATATGTACCCAAAGAGTGGCGTACAGCAACAGTGGTCCCTCTCCACAAAGGTGGTGCCTCAACAGATCCTAGAAACTATCGCCCCATAAGCCTGACTAGCTTGGTCTGCAAAGCTATGGAAAGGATCATCATGGACCTCATAAATAAAGATATTGGGGACCTACAGACACTGGATCCTACCCACTTTGGCTTTGTTAAGGGCAGATCCTGCCTTTTAAACCTGGTCGATTTCTTTGAAATAGTCAACAAGTCCATTGACGAGGGGAAGGTGGTCCACACAGCCTACCTGGACCTCGCAAAAGCCTTCGATACAATACCTCACTCAGGCATTATACATAAGCTCACCAGCTTAAATATAAACCCCTATGTCACTAGATGGGTTGCAAACTGGCTCAAGGACAGAACCCACATGGTTAGAATTGCTGGAGCCATGTCAGACTCCAAACCAGTTACAAGTGGCGTCCAACAATGCTTAGTCCTGGGACCTGTCTTGTTCGGTATATATTTCTCGGCGGTACAGGCCAACACGGAAGGACTGTGGCTGACCAAGTTCGCAGATGACTGCAAACTGGGCATCATAATCAACTCTCCAGCCGACACAAGCATCCTCCAAAAGGGCCTCAAAGAAACAGACAACTGGTGCCAAAGCCATGGCCTCAAGCTAAATGCCAAAATGTGTATAGTCATCCCCTTTGGCAAAAACAAAGTGCCCACAAATTACCACATAGGTGGTAATCCATTAAGTACAGAAGAAGTCATTAGGGACCTGGGGACCCAAGTTGATAGCAATCTCTCATTTGACAACCACGTGGCCAAAGTGGTTAGAAAAACATTTTATATAGCCTACCTAATCATGAAGGGATTCACATCTAGATCAGGGGAGGTCATCGTGCCTCTTTACTCATCCCTCATCAGGCCCATAATTGAGTACAATGCCCCTTTTGGGATGTAACTTACCAGACACCTGCAGCAACTGGAAAGACCCCCAAAAGTACCTCACCAAGAGGATCAAAGGGCTCAAACAGATGCCATATGCTGCCCGGTTAAAGAAACTCCAGCTCTACTCCGTGGCATACCACCTGCTCAGAGGCGATCTGTGCCTGACATATAAAGCCATGTCCAACCCGGAATTAATGGACATGCTGCACCTCAGAAAATCCAAATCCCATCGTGCCACGCGCCGAGAGACTTGAACCTCAGCACTGAAATAAATAGGACATGCTGGAGGGACAGATTCATAACCCAGAGGCTCCCTTCACTCTGGAATAAAATCCCAGTCCAGGTTAGGCAGAGTCCCACACTGACTCTCTTCAAGAGGAATCTTGATGAGTGGATGGGAGATCATAGGTTTACCCCGGCTATCACTTTTGTGTCACTGTTAGACAGAGGCACAGTATACTAACCTCAAAAAAGGCATAGCAAAATTAATTTAAAATGGGTGGCGAAAGCCAAACACACTCTGGCAAGGCTTATAAATGCCCTAGGGCAGATAGCCTAGTATGAACCTATGAACCTAAGAACACCAACTGTCATTAAATCATGACTGATTAAATGATTGCCAGTACTGTTTGAAAGGATGAAATGGGCACCTCAGCTATAGTGCCAAAATCATGTCTTCCTAGCAGCTTGTGCACGGATCAGCTGCCATGCTTTTCCCCAACCTTGGTGTGACTCTGTCATTCTATAATAAACGAGGTCCATTCCTGACCAATAGGCAAGTTGTAGAAAGTTAAAATAGGAAATCAAATGGAAAACACTGACAATGTAAACTGTGATATGCTAATGGAATCCACCTTCAGCTCTTGTTTGTTGTATATGCAGAAAATCTGAAACTACCTGAATTACATGTCCTTTATATATATATATATATATATATATATATATATATATATATATACATACATATAAACATATATACATATATATCCGCGGTGGTGGTGCTGCGGTAGCATTGTCACCTCACAGTAAGACGCTGTACGGTTCGATTCTCAGCTAGAGTGTCTTCTGCGTGGAGACGTGTGAATGGGCATACCTTCGTTGAAGGTTGTGCATCAGGGCTGGTAACTCGGCACATAAAAATCAACTACCAATCATTAGCAGACCGGAGTTCCGCTGTGGCGACCCCTAACCGGGAAAAGCCGAAAGACACAACAATATATATATATATATATATATATATATATATATATATATATATATATATATATGTCCAATACAGATGATCGCACTTCCAAAAGACTGATTTTCATATGACCAAGACCATATGATCAACTTTTGGAAATTCGAAAGTTTTGGGTTTCCACACTGTAGTGCGATCTCGGAGTTGGCATATTTAAATAGCAGGGGGTGTGGGGGTGCACCCCCCCCCCCTGCTAGCAAGGTGTAAGTAGTTTTTTTGTTTTATTTTGTTTTGTTTTACATGTTCAAAATTTCAAAAGTCGAACACATGTTCGCGGCCATATGGGTTTCGGCTTTTTTTAAATTTCAGTCATGTATAGTAGACCCGTATATGTGTGTATATATATATATATATATATATATATATATATATATATATATATATACATAGGATAACGTAAAGGACAATGTCAGGAATTATGGAACACTTGAGGTGAACCATAGAAGTATGTCAGTGATCTCATTGTTTAAATTGTAAGTAATAAAACATGTTAAAAAATATATATATATGAGAGACTAGAGAGTAGATCAGTGTCTATCTGCCTTTATGATGTTTTTCCTGTATTGGAGAAATTAATTAAGTTAATTACCTCTACCTTCTGTGAAATATATAACAAGCTAGAATATTTATGCTGATCTGAAAAGGGTCCATTTAGTCTTGCTTACTCCTGCTGTGCAAACATTTGTGAATATAGCCACCAGCAATCTGTCTTAGTAACTTAGGTTTCAGTTTTGTTGAGCTAAAGAGAGTCAGACAAATTAGTTAGCTAATAACAGCTAGGTAACTTTTTAAGCATTCTATCTGTGCATTTCATGAGTTTTCTAACTTTGTACAAATGTATTGCATCAGCACTATCAAACTTCTTTATTTTTAAGTTTTATACAAAGATATATGTTTAGTGTGTGTGTGTGTGTGTGTGTGTGTGTGTGTGTGTGTGTGTGTGTGTGTGTGTGTGTGTGTGTGTGTGTGTGTGTGTGTGTGTGCGTGCATGTGGATGCTACCTACAGTCAAAACCTCACAAAGTTGAACCTAAGTTGATTAATCAGAAATGATTGAAAGTCAACATATTAAAAAAAAGATACCAAAAACAAAACTTTTTTTTTGCAGGAGTCCCCCCACACTGTCCCCACATTACCTGCTACTTATATATTCCAATTTGAAGATCACACAGTGGGGAGGAAAGGGCAAATTCCAAATTCCCTCTATATCATGACCTCTCACTAAATAATGCTAGCATTATGTATATATATATATATATATATATATATATATATATATATATATATATATATATATATATATATGTATATATATATATATATACATATATATATATATATATATATATATATATATATATATATCTATATATATATATATATATCTATATATATTTATATACACACACACACACACACACATATATATATATCTATATATATATACACACACATATATATATATATCTATATATATATATATATATATATATATATATATATATACATATATATATATATATATGTATATATATATATATATATATATATATATATATATATATATACATAAAATGTCCACTTATCAGATATGATTTGAACGTCTGTATTGGAAGCATTGTATCTGTTAACCAGAAAGTTTGTCTGATATTTATTGTTTCAGAATAACATACACTGTTGTGGTTTTGCATGCACTGCTGCTGTCACTAGCTAATTAAGTCAGTATTACTCTGTATGATGTTCATCGTTTTACACTGCTGCAGTCATTACACTTGGGTTGTCTTGCCATCAGGCGGTCCCGCAGTCGGCCAGAGTTCCAAAGTCTTGGTCCGGCGTCGGTTGCTGTCGCTTCTTCCCTGACGTCAGTGCGCCAAGATGCATCCGACACTATTTTCTTCCATCTTTCTTGCCGCGCAGTGCCCGAAGCAGAAGCAGTTTGCAAGTGCCAGTTGGCCGACTCCTGAGATTTTTGAAATCGAATTTAAGATCTGAAGTCTTCAATAAAGCTAAGTGCCCCGGTGGGGAAACTTTTTTCTTGCCTCAGACCGATGTCAGAAAAAGTTAATAATTGTATGTCTTGTGGGAAGCAAATACCTCATAAGGCCTTCCACTCTTACTGTATTCCATGCCTAGGCCCTGATCACAACGTCACTAATTGTCGGTTTTGTGCTAGATTTAACAAATGCACTATAAAAAGACGTTTTGATTTTGCTTTGCACTACTTTGGCCGAAGGTTCAATTACACTATGCCATCAGATCAACCGACGACCGCAATTCCGAAAAAAACACAAAGACAAGGATAAAGACAGGCATCCGAGGTCCAAAACAGATGACGAAACCTCTTCTAGGCCAGTTGCCGGTTCACTGGTTCTCAGTGTGGTGCAGCCCCTGACACCCGCTACCTCAGAGCCACAGGCCACCTCCGACTCCCACGTGGAGACAACTAGGCCTCTGGAAACTCAAGGTATTGGGCGTATGGAAACTAATCCCTCAGATGGGTCCAGAGCCACTGAGCAGGCATCGGCTTCTGAGGGTGTTTTCAGACTTTCACAACTTACCATTAAAGCAACAGCCAAGACAAAACTACCATTAAAGACAAAGAAGCAAGTACAGCATTCTCCTGGACAGTCCTCCATACCTATGAAACAGATGCTTAAAATGGCCGAAGACCTCATTACTCTAATCAGGGTTTCCCATTCCCCTCCTGAGAAAAGGCCTAGGCAGGATACAGACTATGAGTCCTCTGATCAAGTTTCCATTTCCTCTGATTCCTCTTCAGACCAGGGATACTCTCTACTCCCCTATGAGGACTCTGATGCTGAATAATCTATCCCTTCAGCCTCTCCTCCTGAGGATTATTCTTTTGGGGAAACTTTACATACCATGAGGGAGCATTTCCATTGGGAAAGTCAGGATTATTCAGAATCCAAGAAAAGGCTCAAGGATTTCTTTTTATTGCCTCAGCACAGGCCCCTGGCTATTCTGCCTGTGCTTGATATTGTGGATGATGTGTTCTCTGAATCCAGCTTATCTCCTGATCCTTTGTCCCCTGCACCAGCCAGGCCAGATAGGTATTACAGAGTCCCTGACTCTCACAAGTTTCTTTATAAAAACCCTTCTGCTGATCCAGAAACTATTTCCCAGGGTCAAAAAGGGGTTAAGACTTCCATTGCAAAAAATCCAGTACCCTCTGACAGAGATTCCAGAGCTTTGGATAGATGGGGGAAGAAAGTTTACACTTCTGCAACTTTAAATTGCCAGTTGCACATGCTTAAGTACCAACAATATTTAATGGCTTAGTTAAAACAAAAAATGCTTGCAAGCTCAGAAGCTCCTGATTGTGAAGAAATGCAGGATTTATTGCATGCAGTTGAACAGGTGGGAAAACATACTCTGCAATGTGGTTTTGATTCTTTAGAGGCCTCTTGTAGAGCTGCAGTTACAGGTTCTGTGATTCGAAGACATGCTTGGTTAAAAGAACAGAGTTTACCTGATCATGTTAAGGCAAAAATAGTGGATGCTCCTTTACAGCATGATACCTTGTTTGGTGTTAAGGCAGAAGAGGTGTTAAAGAAAATGGAGGATAAAGCTAAATCTATGCAAGCAGTCAAGGATTTCTTACAGGTACAGCCACCTCGATTTAGCAGAAATTGGCCAACAAAGAATTGGTCCTTTCCAGTGTCAGACAGGCCACAGAGAGGCAGATATAGACACCCAAGAGGCAGATCTCAGCCCCAAGGCTCTAACAGACAACAACAGTGGGGCACCTCAACCCCAAAAGGAGGTGAGGACAAGTCTCAGCCTTACAGGAAACAGTCTCAATGACTTCCCCCTTCGTATGCCAAGCACTTCCCTTTTGGCAGCCCCCTTAAGGGGAAAACTAGCACTTTTTTCTCAAAACTGGCAAACAATCACCCAAGACAAATGGGTTCTGAATATTGTGTCTCAAGGTTACAGGTTCCACTTTCATACTTTACCAAGGCTAAAAGGAATGCCAGACCTGCCACAGAATCAATGGGCAGAGGCACAAAAACAAATTTCAGCCCTCATGGACATGAGAGCTATTCAAAACATACCACAACAGGAACAAGGACAAGGATTTTACTCAAGAATCTTCCTGGTCCCCAGAAAGGACAAGGCCTGGAGACCAATACTAGACCTTTCAATTCTAAATACTTACCTGGATATTCTGAAATTCAAAATTTTATTTTATTATTTATTTATTTTACATTTGTTAACCAGGGGTGTCTGACTGAGCCGAAAAGGCCCTTTTTCAGCAGAGGCCCGGGGAGAAAAGCTCCACAAAGAAAAATTACAGACACAGTTAGTTATTTAGACATAATCAGTATACACACAAATTACAAGAGACATGTTTTTACAGTGGTATGTGGCACAAACAGTTACAGTGGAGAGAACAATCAAAAAAATATTAATTTTAAAAATAAAAGTAAGTAATAGATTTGTGGTGTACAGCTGAACTTTGGAATGTAGGTAGAATACATACATAGTACACAGGTACAGTACATACATTGTAGATTAGCCAGTGTTTGTGAGTAAGATTGAAAAACTATTATCAATTGCTCTAGATTTAGTATGCATATGTTATCCGCTTTCACTAGCCTGGGGAGCAATCATGGCACTGCCAACTTTGCTTGAGATGTTGCCTGATGAGGTCTTTAAAGGAGGCTTTGGATGATGTGTTTTGAATGCTAGTAGGGACAGAGTTCCATTTTTTAGCCACCGAACTACTATATAGTGCATCTCCAAAGCTATTGTAGCTGTTGGTGACTTCTAGTAGTAGTTTGCTTGATGATCTAAGAGGCCTTTTGGCAGAGTGATGTTGTACTAGGTTTTTGAGGGCAGGACACTTATTGAGGAGGTAATAGAATGACAGAGGCAGAGCTGATTGTAGGTTAGGAGGTTGGGCAGTTCAAGCCAGTGGAGCTGTCTCAAAGCAGTACAGTGATGAGTTCTATATGAGCAATTTGCAGCAAAATGGGTAATTCTGTTATAGCAAGCTTCCATTTTGCTTAGTTCAGTTTTGTTGAGATTAGTCAGTATGGGAGATGCATAGAGTAGGGTGGATAGAAGTTGGGAGTGAGCAATGGCTGATCTTGTGTTGTTGGTAAGAAATGGTTTGATACGGTAGAGTGACCCCAGTTTGGCATGTACTTTTTTAATAGTTAAGTTCAGATGACTATCACATTTTAGGTGGGAGTCTATGGTTATTCCCAATAGCTTAGCCTGTGCCACTGAAGCAATTGGAGTAGCATTTGTGGAGTAGATAGTGAACTGACTGTTAGTGTTTTTGTTAGAACTGGTTATAATCATAAGCTGAGTTTTCTTTGGATTGAGGATAAGATGGGCTTTGGTAAGGTAGTTTTCAACGTCAGAGAATGCTAGTTGAGTTGTTTGCAGGAGGGTGGGAATGTTTTGTGCAGCACAGATTAAGGTAGTGTCATCTGCATACTGAATTATAGATACATGCTGTGTGGAGGTGTGGAGGTCATTTGTGAAGACTGTGAATAGTAGTGGTCCTAAGATAGAACCCTGTGGGACACCTATAGTTATGGGCAGCTGAGGAGAGAAAGAATTTTCCCATTTCACAGCTTGGTGCCTGTCAGTTAAGTAGCTTTGGAACCAGGTAAGAGTGGAATTAGATAGATGATATTGGTTTAGTTTGTTTAGCAGGATTTGGTGTGAGACTGTGTCAAATGCTTTGGACATATCCAAAAAAAGAGTTGACACTTGCAGGCCTTCATTTTTGAGACAGTTTACTGTGTCTGTGAAGCAGAGGAGAGCTGTAGTGGTACTATGGGCAGGTCTGAAACCATGCTGAGTAGCTGACAGGATGCTGCAGTCTAGGAGATAGTTTAGCATCTGGGTATGGATGCAATTTTCTAGGAGTTTGGTCAGGGGGGAGAGTAAAGCAATGGGTCTATAGTTATTAAGTTCAGTGGAGGTCCCGCCTTTATGTATGGGTGTAACATAGGATATTTTCCAGAGTTTGGGCACATAGTTTTCAACAATTGATCTGTTTATGAGAGTGGAGACTCGGATAGCAATAGCATCTGCTGTGTGTTTC
This sequence comes from Protopterus annectens, assembly GCF_019279795.1. Lineage (NCBI taxonomy): Eukaryota > Metazoa > Chordata > Ceratodontiformes > Protopteridae > Protopterus > Protopterus annectens. Next base: position 211,009,681 of record NC_056737.1, on the reverse strand, counting down.
AAGAAATAGCTGGGGAGTAGGTCGGCTGCTGTTGATGAGGTTTTTAGTTTGGAGAGCATGCTTTTGATTGAAGTGGTGGAAACTGTTTTGAGGGTAAAGCTTGTATTAGTGTTATTTGTATTGGGGGGGATAGTGAGGAAGGAACTGCCCTGTGATACTAAGGATAGAATTGAGTTCACAAAGTGGGAGTTGAATTGTGTTTCGATGGGAACTTTAGTGTTAGGGGTGGTTGGTTTAGGGGTAGCCTTTTGGGTGGATTTTAGTAGCTGGTTTACATTTTGCCAAAATTTTTGTGGGTTGTGTTGGTATTTAGTTTGTAATGTTGTGTAGTAGGATTTTTTGTCCAGCCTAATGCATTTTTTTGCACGGTTGCGCAGTTCTTGGTACTTAGTTAGGCTTTGTGTTTCTTTGTTTTTTTTATAGTAACGCCAGGCAGTGTCTCTGGACTTGAGGATTTGTTTGGTTTCTTTACTCAGCCAGGGGTTTGTAGAGGTTCTAACCTTGATTTTGCGCAATGGAGCGACAGTGTCTAGGTGTTGTAGAAACGTTTTGTTGAAATATGCTACAGCCTGGTCAAGTGGGAGGGTTTTTAGGGGGGTCCAGTCACAGTTACACAGTAAAGTGTTGAGGACCTCAGGAGAGAATTTTTGTGTTTCTAGTGGATATATAGTTAGTGGTTTTGCATATGCTTGTTCTACTACGTATAAAGTATATTATGTTGTGGTCACTTAAGGTGTCTGGGAGACTGCCTGTGTGAGGGTACAATGTGGGGTTGCTAGTTAGGACCCAGTCAAGGATGGATTCCCTTTTAGTTTTTTTATCACACCTAGTTGGAATTTGGACTAGCTGCTGGTAGCCATGGAGATTTATTAGATTACTTGGTGGTTCTGATATACAGGTAAACCAATCTAGGTTGATGTCCCCCAGAATAAGGGTTTCTTGTGAGTATGTGGAAGAACACCAGGATAAGAAGTCTTCAAGGCTAGCAGGTGTATTACCAGGTGGAATATAGATCACAATTGTGGTGATGACATTTTTAGGGTGAAGTTGAAGTTGTGAGATAAGTATGTCCCAATTATTGGGGGAGGGGTAGGAGTTTGGTAATTGTCGGACAGTTAAGTTGGACTTGTAGAGTAAGGCAGTTCCACCCCCTTTACGAAGTGGTCTGTCTTGTCTAATGATATTGTAGCCGGTAGGGAGAGCTTCTGAGTTAGCTATGTTTTTATTTAGCCAGGTTTCTGTTAAAGCAACTATGTCTGGGGAGTAGTGTGCTATTGTGGCCTGGAGTTCAGGTATTTTATTTTTGATACTTCTAATATTAATATTTAGCATTAAAAGATGGTTGGTTTTGCTGCTGTTGTTGATTTGCCCAGGGATGAAGAAAGTGGGGGTGTTATGTTCTGACATTTGTGTTTGAGCAGTTTGTGTTGGACAGGATGGATATGGGCCTGGGTTGGGGTGGATATCCCCACTTATGGTGAGCCTGGAGTTAAAATGGTTATATAGATGTTGGAGTTTGGTGAGGAGTGTGAGAAAGTATTGTGTTTTTTTGGAGTAGGAATGAGAGCATTTGTGTTTAGTTCTGAATTGGTCCGTTATGTAGTTCTTGAATAAGTGTGGGCAGATATTATTATAATGTGTGGTGTCTGTGTATGAGAGTGCATAATGCAGTGTTGTGCTACTAAATTTAGGGATATTGCTAGAGTGATAACTTGTGGTGTTGTAAAGAATTATGAGAAGACAGACTAGATTTAGTTGTGTGATAGTCATGGTTATAAAGTTTATTTTGTTTCTAGGTGGGGGTGTTTGAATAGGAATTATAGGGTTGCACTATATGTGGATGGGAAGTAGTGTGGGTGATGCAAAAAATGCCTAGTGGGAATGAGAGTGATTGGGAGTATTTTGTGTGGAGCAAGTTGGTGTGGTTTAATGTGATATGACTTGAGGAGCTGTGATTGGTGGAGGTGATGTGAGGGTGAGCTGTGGGTGTGGCTATGATTACTATAAATGTAGAGGTAGTGGGGGCGGGAGGGAATAGTGGGCAGGGCAGGGGAGCGGAAAGAGCCCGAGCATTAGCGAGGGCGAACGGATCGGGGCAGAGCCAGAGCCAACCAAGGCAAGAGAAAAAAGTAAGTATTACTTTACAAATCTGAACACTTTTAAAACAAATTCCTGAGGTCTAATGGCTTACCGGCTAGCAGAATGTAATTTCTGAAGAGCACTTGTGTCCTGGTGGGAGACTAGAAATTTAAAGATGGCTCCATGCTCAGCAGGATTCTAATATAGACTTTGTATTGGGGGAGGGAGATAGCACAAGGGGTGGAAACCAGGTGGAATGCAAAGAAACCAGAGAGGCAATCAGTGGAAATCAGTAAAGGCCTCAGAGGGGGTAAGTAATAGTTCAAACTACCTGTAAAGTGAAGGAGAGAAGAGACAGCAAAGTTTATTAAGGTTGGGAGTGTGTCTTTACATTGACTTGCTGATTAGTAACCAGTTTGTGCACAGATTAGAGTAGGGAGATACATTAGCAATGATAGAGATGCAAATAAGCAGGTGATCCTCCAAGTGATACAAACTAAGGCAGAAAGAACTGAGAGGGCTGCTTGATGGTTAATTTAATTTAGTCACAGGGATGTGAATTAAAATCTATACTGTCTATTGGACAGTTAGGATTACTGTACTATCGGGGGGGGGGGGGACACAAGGCTACAACAGTCAGTTTTATTAGCAAGCTGAGAACTACTAAGAAATACTGCTAATGTAATAGCTTCTCTCTCGTAAGACATACAAGTAGAATGCCTGGGTGGACTGACCCTGCTCTTGTGGCTCAAAATGTATATCCTTGTTTAGTTTGCAATACTGATTCCTTCTTACACTGTATAGATGGAGTGGTAGCCGCAGACTGCAGATTTGCTTGAGTGTGCTCCTGCTCTTGAGGCTCAAAATGTATATCCTTGTTTAGTTTGCAATACTGATTCCTTCTTACACTGTATAGATGGAGTGGTAGCCGCAGACTGCAGATTTGCTTGAGTGTGCTACTGTATAGATGGAGTGGTAGCCGCAGACTGCAGATTTGCTTGAGTGTGCTACTGTATAGATGGAGTGGTAGCCGCAGACTGCAGATTTGCTTGAGTGTGCTCCTGCTCTTGAGGCTCAAAATGTATATCCTTGTTTAGTTTGCAATACTGATTCCTTCTTACACTGTATAGATGGAGTGGTAGCCGCAGACTGCAGATTTGCTTGAGTGTGCTCCTGCTCTTGAGGCTCAAAATGTATATCCTTGTTTAGTTTGCAATACTGATTCCTTCTTACACTGTATAGATGGAGTGGTAGCCGCAGACTGCAGATTTGCTTGAGTGTGCTCGGCTAGCAGAATGTAATTGCTGAAGAGCACTTGTGTCCTGGTGGGAGACTAGAAATTTAAAAAATTTAAAATGTTGACATTACAGCAGCTTCTACCCATGCTGGGCAAGAAGGCTTGGCTTGTTACTCTGGACCTCAAAGTGGCATACCTGCATGTCCCTATCAGACAAAATTGCAGAAGATACCTCAGATTCAAAGCTGGTACAATGCACTACCAATTCTCTGCACTGCCCTTTGGCTTATCTACTGTGCCCAGGGTCTTTACAAAGTGCCTGGCACCAGTAATTGCATTTTGCAGACAAAAAGGAATTTAAATATATCCATACTTGGACGACTTCCTCATTCAAGCAGAGACAAAGGACATTCTTCTACAGCATCTGGCGTTTGTAAAAAGGTTGCTAATTTCTCTAGGGTACACAGTAAATGAAAAGAAATCAAAACTAGTGCCCTTACAACAGATTATATTCCTGGGTGCCAGCTTAAATACAACGCCCCAGATGGCTTATCTCACGCCAGACAAACAAATTCAATTAACTCAATATTTTCAACTACCGGCAAAAAAGTCCCATCTCCCTGCAAGAAAAATTCTGCAGGCCCTGGGATTCATGGCATCCTGCATACTACTAATACCATTTGCCAGACTGCATATGAGGAAATTACAATGGTACCTAAAAAGTGTTTGGACTCAACACTGTCACAGTTTAGAAGCAGTAATACCAATGATTCCCTGCCTACAACAGGAGTTTCGATGGTGGGCACAGGCATGTCACCTAAACAAGAGTCAGCCTTTTACCCTACCCACAGCCAGGCAGACTCTAACAACAGATGCTTCGGATTACGCCTGGGAGCACACATGGCAGGAAAATGCATTCAGGGCAAGTGGACCACAGACTAGATGCATCTTCACATCAATCAAAAAGAGATGTTGGCTGTTCAAAATGCCCTAACAGTTTTCAAGGACCTTCTGCATTCAGGACAATTATTATTAAAGACAGACAACACCACAGTAATGTGGTACATAAACAAGCAAGGGGGCACTCATTCTTATCTCCTATGCAGGCAAGGCATGACCTTGTGGAACACAGCTCTAACGTACCAAGTTCATCTGCAAGCACAATTCCTGCCAGGAAAGAAAAATACTCTGGCAGACGATCTAAGCAGAAATATCATGGACCCGCACGAATGGAAACTGAATCCACAATTCTTCAGCATGGTAATGCAAAAATGGGGATGCCCAGACATAGATCTTTTTGCCTCCCCTCTGAATTGCCAACTACAAAAATTCTGCACAAGGACTTATCACACACAAGCATGGAAAGTGGATGATCTCTCGTTCAGCTGGAAAAGCCTTAAAGTTTATGCCTTACCACCACTGCCTCTCCTTTCAAAGGTACTCCTAAAAACCAGACAAGAAAAACCACAGATGATCCTGATTGCTCCAGACTGGCCACGCCAGCACTGGTACCCAATCTTAAAGAACTTAGCTCAATGCCCACCATGGATTTTGCCTCAAATTCCACACCTTCTGACTCAACAAAACAATCAGATCCTGCGCAGGCAGCTCAAAACCCTAAACCTGGCTGCATGGCAGATTCATTAGACAAACAGGCAACACCTCTCTCTATAGCTGTTATGGATGTCATTTTGGAGGCCAGGAGGCCTAGCACCAGGAAAGCTTACTCGCAAAAATGGAAGAGATTCTGTGCCTGGAACCAGGCTCAAAGCCTTGACCCTCTTGTCCCAAACATTCCTCAGATTTTACAATACTTAACTGAAATGCTGGACAAAGGCCTATCCTTTTCATCAATTAAGATCCATGCCTCTGCCATTTCAGCACATTAAAACACGGACCCTCCTTTATTCTCTCATCCCTTGCTAAAGCAGTACCTCAGAGGGGCTAAAAACATAAGGCCGCCCCGGAGAGCACCAACACCAACTTGGGACCTCAATTTCATTTTGGAAAAACTGACCCTGCCACCTTTTGAGCCAGCCAATACAGCCGATCTAAAATTTTTATCATGGAAAACAGCTCTGCTCCTGACAGTAACTTCAGCACGAAGAGTCTCAGAGCTACAGGCATTAATGTCAGTGGAACCTTTTATAATTTTTCATCAGGACAGGGTTTCTTTAAGGACAAACCCTACCTTTATGCCAAAGGTGGTATCTAGTGTGGCTCTTAACCAAACCATCCATTTGCCAACTTTTTATCCAAACCCCCAGAATAAAGGGGAGAAACTTCTGCACTCTTTGGACATACACAGGCAGCTACGCTTCTACTTGCACAAAACAAAAGCTTTCAGGAAAACTGAGCAACTGTTTGTAGCATACGCTGCAGGATCACAGGGCAAGGCTATCTCAAAGCAGACTATATCCAAATGGATAGGGTACTGTATTTGTTACTGCTACACACAGCATAGAAAATCAGTCCCTAATAACATTAGGACACATTCCACCAGGGCAAAAACCACTTCAACAGCCTTTCTCAGAGGAGTGCCTTCCAAGGAAATTTTGGAGGCTGCAACTTGGAATTCAGTGCACACCTTTACCAAGCATTACCACTTGCCTCTTTACTCTAAATCCAGAGCAGGATTTGCCACTGCAGTTCTGCAGGGCCTCATAGCCAATCCTAACTCTTTATAGACCAGCCACCCAACCTTAGCTTTGGGATTCTACCCAAGTGTAATGACTGCAGCAGTGTAACACGATGAACATAGTACAGTTTTGTACCTGCCATAAATGTAGATGTTTGAGTGTTCACACTGCTGCAGTCCAGGTTACCCTCCCTCCATCCCCTCTGAACTAGCTGGACTTATCTATACCTTTCTATCCTATACAACCTTTGTGGTGTATTTGCTTGTATCTGAAGGTATTGTTTTTATTTCATATGTACATTTTTAATTAGCAATATGTATTGCCTACCTACTTGGGGGCACCTGACATCTGGGGCAAGAAAAACTGAAGAAAACGGCATCAGATGCTTCTGAAATACCCCTGGCGCACTGACGTCAGGGAAGAAGCGACAGCAACTGATGCCAGACAAAGACTTTGGAACTCGGGCCGACTGCAGGACCGCCTGACAGCAGGACAACCCAAGTGTAATGACTGCAGCATTGTGAACACTCGAACATCTACATTTATGGTAGGTACAAAACTGTACTTTTCCTCTGGTCATCTTGTACTGCCACAGAGTTGTGCTTGTTGGATCTCCTTCTGAAATATCTTCAGTTTCTCAGCTTAATTTCTGTCATGTGTGCTGAACGTCAAATCCCTGCAGCCAATTGTGCTAACACTCTAAAACCTGCAGTTAGTGGCTTTGCTACATCTGCTATTGATGTTTCCTACTTGATTATCAACAGAATGTCCTTTTAAATGTTGCCCTGCAAAGCAACGTAAATGTGCTATTAATGCATTATCTATTTATTTTATTTTATTTATTTATTTATTGGCTACTGTACAGAGCCCACTGCGCTTCCAGCTAATGTTATAAAACCTCGAAGAGAAGCCCACTCTCCTCATCCTATAACACTGACTACTATCTAAAGTATGCCTGCCTGTGCTGTGACATTTATGCTAGCTCTGTGGGTATATTGCCGCTAAATGCTTAAGAAAAGGAGGCAGATAGACATATTGTGCTGTATTTTCTTTAGTTCTTAATAGTACTCTGTGTATTCTGCCTAGGATCACTGTTAATACATTAATCATGTTATAGTAATTGGCTATTATTAGTGGTCAGCAGCCATCAAACACCTGCAGCAGTATTTGGACATATCCCAACCTTCTTTGCTAGTTATTTATGCTATAGTATAGATTCGCTTCCCTGGTTTTGCACATTACAATTAATAACTTGGCTCACCTAGACTAGTTTGCTGTGGCTCTTAATACATATATGCATACTGATTGGTTGCTCTATTATCACCCCCCAACCCCAGGTGGGTTTACATTTTAGGTACAGTTCCTTCACAAGAACACAGTGCAGGACTGAAAAATACACACCACGCCATTCAAAATGCAGTACAAATTATTTTATTTTTGTCCATCGACTCACAGATAATCTGTGACCAAATCACACAGCTAATATCCTCACATCAGGAATACTTCAAGACTCTGTGACCTCCAACCTACCTCTTTATGCTTATCTTGTGTGGCTCAGTGGACCAGGGAAGTTAGCATGTGTGATGGTGCTGACTTGTCAGAACATAGGCTAAATTCTTGGCTAGGCTTGTAAGGGCCTCAGGGCTAATAGCTTAGTAACTTCCTATGATCCTATGATCCATTGTTTTATATATTTAAAACATTAATTTGAACTGGGAGCATTCTACAAAAGAAAATCAGTAAAAATAAAGTCATTAACTTACTATAACAATGTCAATAGTCTCCCCTAAAGATACTGACACTAGATAAAGCTATTAAGTATTTTAACAGTACATTCTTAAGTATTCTAAACTCCACAGCATGTTCTGAGAGAGTAAAATCCTACTCTGCCCCTTGGATGTCACCTTATATTAAATTATTAACATACAAAAGATACAAGGATTCTCCCGCAGTGGTGGTGCTGCAGTAGTGTTGTCACCTCACAATAAGACGCTGTCCGGTTCGATTCTCAGCTAGAGCGTCTTCTGCATGGAGACATGCGTGAATGGGCGTACCTTCGTTGAAGGTTGTGCGTCAGGCCTGGCAAGCCAGTACGTAAAAATCAACTGCCAATCATTAGCGGACCAGAGTTCCGCTGTGGCAACCCCTAACCGGGAAAAGCCAAAAGAAGACACAAAAGATACAAGGACTGAAATGAATGCAAGAGAGATCTCACCACATAATAGAAACAATTGTACAGTGCTCTACTCAGCCATGCTAACACTCATACAAAACTCTAAAAACAAAACAAAAATAAATAAATAAATAGTTTTACCAATTACAAATCAATCATAACACCAACCCCAAACAACACTGGACCAAAGTGAACAAAATCTTAAAGCCAGGCAGGAAAACCACACCCATATATTTTCTACATGAGACAAATGAAGCTACCTCCTCCATATTTGACTCAGGTAATTTGCTTACCCTCAACCCAAGTGCCAACACTTCCCAACACCTCTGTGACTTCCCAAACCTCCTTCTCTTGCTCCAGATGTATTGCCACCAGAATACTTCCAGCTACCAGAATGCCTGCAGCTTGCCTCTGACACCATAGCCTAACCTCTAGCTATATTTATCAACAGATCCTTCACTAAATAATGAGTAGTAATCTGGAAATGATACTGTATAATTCCTCTACATAAAGCAAGTACATAAAAAAACTTATGCAACTGCAGGGCCAATTGCCATTCTCCCTCCCCCCTTTCCAAATACTCACAAAATGGATCCAAAACAGTTTCTGCACCTTCTGTCTAATGATCTCCTGTCTACCACCCAACATGGCTTCCATTCAGGACACACTAGAGAAACCATCTTAATAGCCCTTCTTAACACAATTAGCAACGACAAAAACAATGGGCTCCTCACCACCTCAATATTTATTGATCATTTGATCATTTGAAGCATTTGACACTGTATCTCACCCTGTTGTCCTCTGCAGGCTAATCAAAATGAAAATCTGTGAAAACACACTACTGTGGCAAAAAAAGCTATCTTTCATATATATCCCAAGTTGTCAAATGGTCGCATACATATTTCATCTTCCCACCCATTACCATAGGTGCATCAAAGGATCCATGCTTGGCCTTATCTTTAACATTTTTATTAATATCATGTATATCTCAAGTGACAGTGAATTAAGTACTTATATGCTCAACCATCTTCAGCAATCCATTGCATCAAACTACACAACTCATTTTCCTTGGAGCAGAACAATGCTTGTAAATTTTGACAAAGGAAACATCATTACCATTTCTTCTCAGTCAAGCGTACATATAGGACAGGTTATGCACACCAAACTACTAGGAGTTACTACCAACCAAAAAAAACTTATTTCAATAAACATAAACCCCCGGATTCTGCATGCTTTGCACGGTGTGCAGGATTAGTGCAGGAGCTCCAGCAGGCAATATGTCTGCCGTGCAATCCAGGAACAGCCTGCAGGGGTGTGCACGAGTGCTCCTGCACTAGTCCTGCATGACTTAGCCCCTGTATGCAAATCACCCCATTTGCAAGAAAAATCCATGCAAATGAGGTGAATTTGCAATCCAGGAAGCTTGAAACCGGCCATGCTGGACTAGTGTAATCTGCAGAAATGTACTTGTTTAGTAACCGAGTACATGTCTGCAAAATCCAAAACGAAGCCATGACAGCTCCAAATAAAGGCTGCATATCAGTCAGGAAGCATGCCAATGGCCAGGTATAAGGCCACTGCCATTGCAAACAGCCTAAAAAATAAAAAAAAATCAACTTTTATTTTTTTTTTGCCAATCTCAGCTGTTTAAGCGTAGGGTAGCGGTGCGCAAACGGGATCGGGGGGAAATAATAAAATAAACCTAAAATAAGCATTCTAACTAAAATCACTATTCTGCCATGAAAGTCAATGGCAGGAAGAAAACAACATGACCAGTGAGTAGTGGTTGCTAAGGGTGGAGGCTCAGTGTGAGACATGTAACTATGCATTAGCAGGCAATCCTATGCAAATGAGGGGAATGATAGTGAATCCCAGTTTTCCCCAGCATGCTAGTCAGGCCCTAACAGTGTAAGAGTAGGAATAGCTTGGTGCAAGCTAGGAGTCAGCTGACATCATGGGGGGGGGTGTCAGGCATACTGTAAGCAGATTTGAGCCCTGTGGCTCAGGTTTGCTCCTAACTAAGCATAGCTAAGCAAGGGGGTTTGTCTGAGTCTGCCTAGCACTCTTTACATTGCCTAAGCGGGTGTGAGCGCCACGCACCGGGTTTTAAAGGTATTAAAAAAAGTTAAACCAGGAAATAGCAGCTTTGTGCACATTTGAGCACTCTGTTTGTGCAGCATGCCCCCGGGCTTAAACAGGAAGGCAATGGGAAGGGAAAGCAGTAGTAGGAAGGTAGTCTAGGATAACTAGCATAGCTGGCAGGTGAAATGTATCAGAATCAGCCAATTACACAGGCAGCAGCCTAGCCCAGCACAGCACACTACTATAAACTATGCAAAACACCTTCCCCTCTGGTTTTTCCCACACTCTACACCACCAGTGTATACAAGCGAGGAACTTTTAACAAACAAAACAACAAAATGATAGGGGCTGCGATAGCTATCATACAACAACTTGTGGAAGAGGCTGAGGGTGGTGAGGATGTGAATGCTGTTGACCAACCCACAGTGAGGAGACAATGGAGAGTGTACAGACCCAGGGTAACCTACCAGGGGCTACATGAGCTAGAGATAGTAGAGCACTAGAGGGTGGACAGGGACCTCCTACAGCAACTTGTTGAGCTGTGCCGGCCATGCCGGACACACAGAACTAACAGATGGGAACCCATCCCAGTGGATACCAAGGTATGTGTAGACCTAAGAATACTAGCTACAGGTACCTTCCAAAGGCCAACTGGGGATATGATGGGGATCTCAGAGACATCAGCATCCAGGGTACTCCACCAGTTCCTGGATGTCATGTCAGCACATGTCGATGAGCATGTATATTTCCCCAACACCTGTGAGGCGTTGGCCAGAAATATGCAACTGTTACACCAAATAGCAGAATACCCTGAGGTAGTGGATGCTGTAGACTGCATGCACATACACATCACAGCACCACCTGGTGAGTGGGGTAGGGTCTACATCAACTGCAAGGGCTTCACCTCCATCAACTGCCAGGTCATATGCGATACTCAGGGCATAATAATGAATGTGTGTGCAGGCTGCCATGGAAGCTATCATGATTCCCACATCTGGCATCTGATGCAGCTGTACCAGAGATTTGCCAGTGGGGACATCCCTCATGATTACCTAGTGGGGGATGCTGGATATAGACTGGAGCCGTGGCTGATGACACCCATCAGAAATGCACACACACACCCACCCAAACAAGAACTCCATAATGAGGCACACGCACAGACCAGAATTATAGTAGAGCATGTGTTTGGGATACTCAAGTCACAGTTCCGGTGCCTGGACACATCCGGTGGAGCCTTGCAGTACTCACCAGCTACATGTACCCAAATTGTCATTGTATGTCCCATGCTACACAATATGATCCTGTGGAAACAGTTGCAGCAGGAACAGCATGGGGCAGGGCCACACAGCCCCCCACCATTGCCAAGGCCTGCAAAGACACAGAGTCACTCAGAGGAGGAACAACCTGAGCCTACCCCAGTAGGCAGAAGGAGGTGCCCAGTATGCCCTGGCCTTAGCAAAGAGGCAATGCATAGCACATACACGGACACAGGTGGGACCCAGGGAATAACACCTCTCTCTGACTCTCACATACAGTAAAAGGGATGCCAAACATGACAATACCTGTGCTCAACCATGTGTAGGGAGTGTACTATGTGCATCCAACATAGGCAGCGCTGCAGCACCACCCTCAATACTGGGACACCCACAAGGTAAGTGACTCACACATGCCAGTCAGGGGGGTTCACATACCCAACAACAGTCACAGCCAGCAGGAAAGGTGTAGACAAACACAAACAAAGGCTGTGCTATGGCCTCTGAATGATGCCTATGAGTAATCTCCCCCCAGGCCTACACAGACATACAACAGCAGGTCAGGCAGTGAGATGTTAGTTCTGAAGGGTAGGAAGTCAGAAACTAATATGTAGGTAAATGAAAGCTAAGATCTGTAGTATACTGGTATGCCTCTAGTCAGCATGATAGGTTAGAATACAAAATTAAGTGGAGTATCTGACATACCAGTACAGTCAAAGCAAATGTGTACAAGTGTCAGGTGTGCCCCCCCATCCTACGTAGTAATGTAATAACAGTCAGGTGTGCACCCCCAATCCTGTGTAGAAATGTAGAAATAGTCAGGTGTGCCCCCCATCCTACGTAGACATGTAGTAACAGTCAGGTGTGGCCCCCCACCCTCTGTAGAAATGTAAAAGTAGTCAGGTGTGTCCCCCATCCTACATAGAAATTTAGTAACAGTCAGGTGTGCCCCCCCAATCCTGTGTAGAAATGTAGAAATAGTCAAGTGTGCCCCCCTATCCTATGTAGAAATGTACTAACAGTCAGGTGTACCCCCCATCCTATGTAGAAATGCAGTAACAGTCAGGTGTGCCCCCCAGTACTGTGTAGAAATGTAGAAATATTCAGGTGTGCTCCCCCCATCCTACGTAGAAATGTAGTAACAGTCATGTATGCCCCCCCAATCCTGTGTAGATATGTAGAAATAGTCAGGTGTGCCCCCCCTGCAATCCTGTGTAGGAATGCAGAAACACTGTAGGACTGCAGAAACAGTCAGATGTACTCCCCCCAACCCTACTTAATTATGTAGTAATGGTCTGGTGTGCCCGCCCCCAATGTGATGTACATATGTCGTAACAGTCTGGTGTGCCCCCCTCACAATCCTATGTAGAAATGTAGTAACATGTATGTGCAGGTCTAATACCAGTGGAGCACAGATGCACAGAGGTGGCCAAGGTAGCAGGATAGGTTGTAGCATCTGCACAATATGTGTGCGTTAGATTTGTGTGTGTCCCATATTGTGTGAGAGTGGTCGGTATGTATGCATGTTGAGGTAAGCCTGGTGGACAATGCCCACTATCGCTGATGACAGGAACAAGTCCTCACACCTACAGTGCCATACACGATACCCATCAGTATAATACAAGCTGGCACTAAGTCATTGCAAATGTATGGTGGTAATATGTGTCACCATCTGAAAGACTGACATTGCATGGCTGTTGGTCTACATATACAAGCAGTACACAGGGGAATGTACCCCAGACATACAGTATATATTGTGTCACTGTGAAATAAACACACCCTTGGAAACGTACATACAGGTATGCATGACATTATTTGGTCCTGAAGTAGGGGATACTGGTGTTGTCTGCCCAAACACTCGCAGATCACAAAGGAGGTAGGACTGATGTATTGGGAAACAACTGATGTACCTGCACATGCAAGCATAACTGGAATGCCCAATGTATATCTGTGTGTCAGATGCAAGTAGTGTCCATAGCACACATGCACCCAGCTCATGCAAACACCATGCACAGGCACCTCTCTGTTCATATCCCTGCTGTGGGGAATGGGTACAGTAAGACCCCACATGTATATGGCAATAGCGGAAGACTGCAGCATGCAGTACAGGTGTTCCATATAGGGGTGTCCCTAGCAGTAGGTAGCACCCTGCCAGCATCCACACCCCCTGAGCAAGACTGTTAGGAGGTATTGGCATGAACACCTATCACACCTACCCAGTCACCCCAGGGGAATATGCTGTATGGAGGACTGGGACTGTAGGACTGACAGAATGCAACGATCTGCCACATCTGGCATGCAGCAACATCTAATGCCCCACAGGCATCTGCCATAGGCCTGTGTCTCACATGTACTCCCAATGCATGTTATGTCACGGACTCCCAAATAACATAACACACTCCACATAAGCCATATGCAAGGCCATGTGGACAGACACAGTAACATGTCCACCATGTCCCACTGCATGAACTGTGGACCAACACTAACACAAACCTGTAATGGGGCTATACCCTTAGAGAAAGTAGCAGAGAATGTATGCATAATGTACAGAAGAGGTTAGAATGGGGGGGGAGCATGGGCAGCATGGAATGTGCAGGGTTCAACACCAAGCTGTGTGCACACACTATCCCTGGCTGCAAACACATACATGGGTGGCTATATACCTGCCTGTACACTACAATAGGGTAAATGTCCTGACCCATTGTCCCTGCCCCTGGTTGACCTGTGTGAATCTGTACAGCTGTAAGGCATTGCCACAGCAAGATAAGCCCATACTGTCATGCCGATGGGCGTACATGTATGGGATCCTCTGCCAGTACTGTACCAAGATCCTGAACCAGATACACAAACCCAGCACCAAATGTCTGCAACTCCCCCTCCAGAATGGCATAACTTACCATGAATATGTAAGTGTCTGCCCACAATACTGGACTCAGCCACAGTCACCCTTGTCCCCCAAGACATCACTGTGAGCAAGGATGTCCACCTGGCAGTACATGAGGACAGAAAACATCACTGTGTATAACAGTACACTTCTGAATATCTCTGCTAACAGCAGTAGCTTGCAGCTGAAGCAGCACATACACAATCACCTACAGTATCCCCTGCACAGTTTATCCCCATATTGCCAAATGATCAATGGATACCCTGCAGAAACATTATGCTACCTGTAGATGTACACCGCAAAGCTCTGCAGTGCAGTACAAACTACCTGGACTCGATCCACACATTCAATACAGACGGGCATACTGGGCATGCTCACAACTTAGAGAAATGAAGGCAATGTCAGTCAACAGCATACTGAAAGGTCATACTGGGCATGCTCACACACTTAAACAAATGAAGGCCATGTCTGCAAACACCAGTGGAACAGACATATCTGGCAGTCGCAGATGTTAGTGCAGACACTCCTCAGTATGCACCACAGTGGATTGGAATGCAAACATATATCTAAGGACAACACACTATAATAAGTCAAAGGTAGATGTACATAGATGTGTGGAAGAGGGTGACTGTGACAAGGAACCATCAAGGCCTGTCCCACCCAGCACACAGCCAAAGGGCCACAACCACATGAGGTTCAGATGTCACTCACTGTAGATACTAGCCACCGGTATTTGTCAGCATTACAGACTATGTGGTGCAAGTGCTAGCTGTGCAACATGACTGTACAAGGAAGTAGTCATCTAGCAGCTGTATACATATACCTGTAAAATATGACCCTGTGTGTGCCCACATGTGGTGTGTCAATCTCTAGATGAATGGGTTATGGCCCATGCACACAAACTGCCCTCCCCATAGCCCTACCATGACAAGCCTGCTGAGGTCATCCACTGTGAAATACACATTTGGGACAGTTGTAACCTAGTAATCTCCATAATGTGTCGTATAACTGTGTACTGCTGTATTGTGATAAACTAGTTAGATAGGAGTTCCAATCCCAGACATGGCAATTGTGTGTATGTGTGTGTGTGTGTGTGTGTGTGTGTGTGTGTGTGTGTGTGTGTGTGTGTGTGTGTGTGTGTGTGTGTGTGTGTCTGTGTGTAGAGAGCAGTGCTTTTTAGGGTAGTCACACTCCCTACTCTGTGTAGAGAGCAATGCTTTTTAGGGTAGTCAAACTCCCTACAATTCAAATGCTCTCCTTTGGTAAGGCTGCTGATGTCATCCACCTAGGAATACACCTCTGGGAAGGTTATAGCCCAGTAATCTCCGTAGCATGTCCCATAACTGCATACTGCTGTAGTGTGATAAAATAGGTAGGAGTTCTAATCCCAGACTTGGTAAGTGTGTGTGTGTGTGTTTGTGTGTCTGTGTATGTGTGTGTGTGTGTGTGTGTGTGTGTGTGTGTGTGTGTGTGTGTGTGTGTGTGTGTGTGTGTGTGTGTGTGCCTCTCTCTCTCCTTGTCTGTGTAGAGAACAATTCCTTTTAGGCTACTCACACTCCCTACAATTTGAATTCCCTACTTTGTCAAGGTTGTTGATGTTATCCACCTAGAAATACACCTCTGGGAAGGTTGTAGCCCAGTGATCCCCATAGCACATCCCATAACTGTGTACTGCTGTAGTGTCATAAAATAGTTAGGTAGGAGTTCTAATCCCAGACTTGGCAAGTGTCTGTGTGTGTCTGTCCCTGTCTGTGTAAAGAACAATTACGTTTAGGCTACTCACACTCCCTACAATTCAAATGCCCTACTTTGTTAAGGCTGCTGATGTCATCCACCTAGAAATACACCTCTTGGAAGGTTGTAGCCCCGTAAGCTGCATAGCATGTCCCATAACTACATACTGCTGTAGTTTGATAAAAAGTTAGGTAGGAGTTCTAATCCCAGATTTGGCAATTGTGTGTGTGTGTGTGTGTGTGTGTGTGTGTGTGTGTGTGTGTGCGTGTGTGTGTGTGTGTGTGTGTGTGTGTGTTTGTGTGTGTGTGTGTCAAAAGCAATGTGTTTTAGGCTAGTCACACTCAGTACAATTCAAATGCCCTACACTGGCAATCCTGCTGATGTCATTCACTGTGAAATACATTTTTGGAAAAGAGACACTCAAGCAATCCCTGTGGTGCATCCTATAACAGCATCATGCTGTAGTGTGATATAGAACTCGGGTAGGGGTTTTATTCCCACACATGGCAGCTGTGGATGTTTTGTGTGTGTTTCTATGTCTGTGTAGGGAGCAATGCATTTTAGGCTAGTCACACTCAGTACAATTTAAATGTCCTACTTTGGCAAGCCTGCTGATGTCATTCACTGTGAAATACACCTTTGGGAAAAGAGTACTCCAGTAATCTCCATGGCGTGTCTTATAAGGGTGTAGTGCTGTAGTGTAATATACTAGTTAGGCAGGCGGTCTAATTCTAGACATGACAGGTGTGTGTGTGTGTGTGTGTGTGTGTGTGTGTGTGTGTGTGTGTGTGTGTGTGTGTGTGTGTGTGTGTGTGTGTGTGTGTGTGTGTGTGCACATGTGTGTCATTCGTATCCTGTGTGGAGGTGGTTGTGAGTGTATAACAACTGGACTCAATGTGGAGCAGGTTCTACAAACTTCTTATATAGTGGGCCAAGTATATATCACAATGTCCACCATACAGGGATAACAGATGTGAAAAAGCCGAGAGGCTGGGGTGCAAATCCATACCCCTAAATGTGACATCAATGCCAGCTGAACAACATTAGCAACACTTCTATTACCCAAGGAACACTCTCAACCCATGTCTCATACACACACACTTGCCTAGGCAACAGCCACTACATTGGTAGTACCCTGCATATTGCCCACTGATAGAAACCATGGTGTGATTGCAGTGGGCTACAGAGGGCATGGCACCCTGTCCATCAGTCCAATAGGCATGTACATGCTGACAGTGCACCTCCACCATGTTCCCCACCGAACACCTGTGGTGCCGTCAAATGTGACCCACAAAGGACACGCCATGTCTGAAACACAAGCCCTGCATGGACAGATGCCACTGACATGAGGGAATACTGGTATCATGCTATCAATGTAGGTGCAACCTGCTGTCCATTAACAGTTCCCGCCACATGAGGCCAGGACTGGCACATCTGATGATAGTCTGTGTACACAACATGGGCCAGACACCACAGGTGCAGTTTCACATGTCACTGTATATGCATGTGGGAGGTGTGCACATCCCAGACACTGTCCATATCATAGACTAAGGAACACATACATGGCAAGCAATGCACAGGATAGGCCACACGCAATAGTCACCCAGGTCACTGGATGGTGAATACAATACCCACCTGTGTGGGAAATTCCAGACACTACACCCCTGAGCCACATTGCAGACCATTGTCATGTGGCCTGAAGCCAAGGTATACCCATCACCTAGCTTTGTATAGCCATCTGACACTGTCGACCACAACACTCCCATGAAGCAGTGCACCCATGCATATCAGTACTGGCACCCACGTCTGTGTGTGTGTTGTATGATGTGTATGACCACATTCACAGTCACTACAACCCCCAGTGGCATACTGAAGCATGCTGTCTGATATCAAAAACCTCTACATACCCTTTGCACATATAACCTCCATATGACCCCTGTGGTGCATGTGATACCTGCATAGTACTGTGTTGTGGCAATCCCACTAGTGATGAGTTGTATTCCTGGCCCTGCCAAGTGTGTCAATGTGTGTGCTTCCCTGTGAGAGTGTGGCTGTGTTGACGCTGACACCACTTCATATGGACAGGCATGTGTACTACACCTACCACATAGCTACCACATCCCTGTTGCAGATGTCACTCACCATCACATATACATTCTGATGGCTCCTCAACATCTAAACTATGTGGTGCATCCAGTAACTGCATGGAAATATGATAGCACTACATAATCATTAGGGGTTTGATACCCTGTACTAGTAGGTGTGTGACACATACATGCTTAAGTTTTACTCTCCCACCCCTCCCTAGCTTTTCTGTGCCACTGTCTGCCTCTCTCACTCCCTACCTGGTGGATGTGGAGACTTACACATGCATTGGTTAGGCAGCAGCATGTGTATTTTAAGTGATGCTCAGGATCAGCTGATGGCCTCTGCATGAATTGCAGACCTCCTCTAGCTGATTGCATGTGGAACAGCTGTGGTAACATTCCCATAGCCAATTACATGGAAACACACACCAATATCTAGGAACATCATGTGGTTTTGAGCCTTTTATTCACTGTGAGCAGGAACTCGATCTGTTGTTTGGCAAACAACATCTCAGATGGATTAGGGATTTACCTCTAACAACATACACTTTGGAAACAGGCCAACACACAGGAGAGGGATGTGCCTGACCTGACTACAGACTGTAAGTGCTGCTATACTGCATTTGGAGTAATGTTGGTTTAACAGGGTGTGTGTGGATATGGCTGTCCTATCTATTTTCATACCTGCCATGTCAGTGCTATGTTTATGAGGGAACACCCATCTGTAGGGTCATCTGCAGACTGGCCAGTGTGTGGTGTCTTTTGTTTCAGGTGCTACCCACAGAATACCTATCTGGGAACTGCAGAAGGTAGTGTGAGGATTGCAGTCTGTAGATGGTGACATCCGTGACAGTTACTGACTTCATATCCCTCATAGGACATATGTTGCAACAAACTCTGTTACA